>NC_092675.1:11363654-11667248 GCF_964355755.1 Antedon mediterranea
AATCGTATCAAAACTGTTATTAACAAGAATTATTATTATTATTATTATTATTATTTGTTATTGTTGTTGTTGTTGAAGCCAGTTCTTGGTATTTTTGTACCCTTTCTTTCTCTCTGTTTATGATGTTTTGGTACGCTGGCACAGCTATGTCAACCAATGTCCATTCATGTGGGCCTACATTTCTTTACATTAGTAATATCCGGTCAATTGTGTTTTAATTTCTTGTCCGTGTAAACTATCATGTCCCAATACATTCGATTCCGTATTTTCTGCAAATCTCCAAGTGTACCCCGCAATGCCGGCCACCTTGTCGTGACGCTTTCTATACTCTCTCTGGGCGAGCATCTTGCATCCACTGACAATACGTCTCACAGTTTCGGTACAGTCTCCACACAATCTATATAACGGTGTTTTCTGTTCTCTTTTGATGTCCACTTGCCTGATATCTGATCCACTTGATGTTAGTACCGTTTCGACATGCTATTCCTTATCACGGTTATCATGTTCTTCGCCCCACCATCTCTAAGCATTTGAGAATCCACGAATGTGGTACCACTACCATGTCGTATGCTTTTTTATAGTCTATCCACGCCATTGACAAGTTAGTCAATCTTGACAGGCAATTGGACGATAATTATTTGCCTGAGTACCCTTTGCATGATTTTTTCTATGAAACGTCGATGACCGATCACGACGCTATTTTCACCGAAATCTCACAAGACTTCGTTAAAAACGATCATTTTCCAAAAACATTTCGTTCCTTCAAGAACTTTAACAAATAACGTTTTGTAAACGAACTAGAAAATGTTGAATGGGATAATCTATCCCGAATTATTGACGCCGATGAATTTATTGATTTATTTTATATTTTTTTTACAAATTTTTAATCGTCATGCACCCATTGTCAGTAGGCGTTTTAGATCTAAACTACCTGCCTGGCTTATTGATAGGGATAATTTGCTTGATCTTATGCACAGAGGATATCGAGCACGTAGTAAAGCAAAGAGAAGTAATTTAAAATGTGACTGGCGATATGCAAAAAAAAAACCCTAAAAAACTAAGCGACTGGAGAATTACGAAATGCCAAATTAACATTTTCAATGATTTTATTAACTACTTCCGCCGGAGATTTTGGTAAGATGTGGGAAAGCCTTGGGCAGCTTTTCCCCAAAAACGCTCTCACTAAAAAACGAAAGATAATCACCTGTTTTCAGTTTTCAAACTGTTAGTCAGTAATGAAGTTGAGAGAGAGTTGCTCAGGGTCGATCCTAAGAAGGCCACTGGTCCGGACGGAATTGGGTGCAGGATCTTGAGGCTTGCAGCCAAACACATTTCAATACCTGTATACATATACCATAAATCATTCTATTAAATCAAGCACATTCCCCTACATCAGGAAACAATCTCATGTCACCCCACCTACCCCATAAACAAATCTGGTGATACTCATGACTTATACAACTACAGATTTATTTTCATACTATGTAACTGCTCCAAAATCCTTTAAAAAATGATTCACACTCAACTTTAAAATCACCTCACTGAAAATATCGTTCTTTGTTCCAGTCAATCTGGTTTCAGATCCGGCTTCTATAACTGTTATACTAACATCAAGCGTGGCTTTCTCAGTTTTCATTGATCTCCGCAAGGCTTTTGACCTTGTGGATCACCAACTTCTTGTAAATAAACTCCCTTATTACATACATATCTCCATCATCCTCACAACTTATTAAACCGTACTTATAAAATCGCACCCAACATGTAAAATCGAATCCGTCATATCTTCTCCAAAAACTGTTCTTATGGGTATACCACAAGGTTCTCTCATTGGTTCATTACTTTTCACCATTCTTATTAACGATCTTCCCAACATTATCAAACACTCAAACATGTACGCTGACGACACAATAATTTACAACTCATCACAACACCCAAAACAAATTGAAATTCACTTAAATGCAGACCTCACTAATATAAAAAAAATGGCTCTCTCAAAATAATCTCATCAATACTAAGAAGACAACATCAATGCTCATTGGAACCCATAATAAACCAAGATCATTCAAACACAGGGACATAATCTTGGAATAATCATAGACCTGACACTTCTTTTCGACCTCATACACGGGGTGTGTAGAAAGCGACGACCTCGAATTGGACGACCCCAACGACCCGCCGGGCGACCTCGAATTGGACGACCTAGAATTGGACGACCCATAACACGAAACCGACGACCCCTAGCCTAGCCTAGCCTAGGCCTAAGTGTGGTATAACATCCCGAAGCCGAACATAGCCAAAGATCTTTAAACCATACCTTATCGCAAGCAAGCAATTGATTGAAAAAATACAGAAATATCGCCATTTGATACTGAATGTGTCGACACGAACAAACGAACAGATATAGAACGCCAAGAGTGTATCATTAAAACTGGAACATGCAGCTTTAGAGTGTTTGGTAAATGACATTATGAATTGTTTGTAAATCGTTTTAAACGACTTACAATGCGCTAGAACGCCAAAATTTCGACCTTGGCGGCCCCCTGGCCCCCAGCCAATGTTTGCTCGCTTCGCTCGCAAAGCTACGCCACCCTATTTCAAAATCCTGGATCCGCCCCTGGCCTTTGTTAAACCTGGTTAAACCGTAACAATAATATAAACATGCACGGTACTACACGCCGGGTAGCGATTTTTCGTACATAAGTTGGGGACCCCTCATGAAACGTCACAAAATAAACATGAATAATTCATCAGTTAAATTTTCTTGTTCCGTGTGCACCCAAGCGTATAGCAACAAGAAGTGATTACACATTAGTGCTCCGCTGTTGTTGCGGCGTGCAATTTCATAGAAGAATAGCGGCGTTTTGTGTGGATTGTCGAAATAATCAGCCTTTAGTTTATGGTGTTTTTAATATAATTTATTACTAAAGAATTACGTGTTAAAATTATAGTTTCTATTAATACTATTATGAACTATAGGGTCTTGGTTGTGGTAACAGTGTGTTTTCATAGTTGGTTAAGTATTAAATTTAAATCTCTAAAAATCACTTTAATCCTTCTAAATTGTAACACTATCTGTATTAGTAAGAGATATTAACAATTACCTAATACTAGAGCTATACTTTACTGTTTAACTCTGTAAAGACAAATATTTAGGAGCATTTTTGGTTGTTTGAAAGCTAGGCCAACTCATGCCTGATTGACTTGCTTTCATAACCAGCTACTCTAACCGGGAAGGAGGTAGGTGTAGGCCTAGCAGTTACCGGCCTAGGCAGTGTTCGATATTTTCAATTGTTATTTATTTATTTATTTTGGATTATTTGGTCTAGGTAGTGTTGGACATTTTCAATTGTTATTATTGGTTTTAGTATTGGTTTGACTTTTTTGTATTTTTTTCGCTCAATAATAGATAGAAATGCCCCCCAAAAAGAAATCAGTTCCCAAGGAAGGCAAAGTTTGTGGAGAATGTGACTCTTGTAGTCAGAATGTTATTGAGGAAGGTCTGCTCTGCAATCTATGCAATCTTTGGTTCCACAAAGGGTGTCAAAATGTCAGTGATAGCCTCTATCAATTGATTAATGCACATGGTAATAATGACTCGGTACATTGGTATTGTCGATCATGCAATACTACGGCAAAAGATATTATGAAGAACCTTTCCAGCATTGCAACAACACAAACTAAGCTAGCAAAGCATATTGAAGCAAATACTGAGAAAATTGATAAGATACTATCGAACCAAACAGAAATGTATTTAAAAACTGAAGAAAGACTAGAAAAGAAGTTAATAAATAGCATGGAGGAGAAGTTTAGCGAGCATGAAGATAGAGAAAAGCGTAAAGCAAATATTATAGTGTATGAGATTGAAGAATCCGATAAAACTGAGTCTAATTTGAGGAAAAAAGATGATTGGGAGAACGTAGTTCAATTTCTTCATGGACTTGATATACAGCATGTGGATAGTAAAATCAGAACTTTCTTCCGTTTAGGCAAACGAGAACCTAATAAAAGACGTCCTATTAAATTAGTTTTCTATGATATAAGAGACAAGGAGCTTATACTTAAGAATGCATGGGATAAAAAAATTAAAGGGGTTAGAAGAGACCGAAGCAAGTTAGATCGTGACCGGTTTAATACGCTGAAAGTCGAGAAAGAGAGAAGAGAGCAAGCTGGTGAGACCAATTTAATGATAAGAAACTACGAGATTGTGAAGGTGCCCTTTCGGACAAGCCCAAACCACAACCCTCAGGTCAAACAATACCAGGCACAACACTAATAACAAAGAAAATAAACACAGAAAGTAATTATAATTTAGGAAATAATACTTTTAATTTTAATTATCGAAGAAATAACATTATCAACATTGACAGAGATAATCTTTCTTTTTTTTACACTAATTGTGATACATTAACTAACAAAATCGCAGAACTCCGAATAAGAATAAATCAGCTTAAACCGGATATTATAATCTTAAATGAAATATTACCTAAACATTATCTGTATGAAATTGATGAGAACATTTTTAATTTAGAAGGTTATAATTTATTTAGTAAACTGGAACATAGAGGAGTCGCGATCCTAGTAAAAGATGCATTGACTGTATTTCAGGTTGACATAGGTGGTTTTGATGAGAATATATTTGTGAATATTAAATTAAATGATATTAATGTTTTAATTGGTTGTGTTTATCGCAGTCCAAGTAGTCACGCGGACAAATTTGAGGATTTAAAAGATATTTTGGTTGCAGCAGACAAGTACAGGGCTGATCATATGATTGTTGCTGGCGATTTTAATTTTAAAGGGATAAACTGGAGTAGCAAAGGGTTATCACATGATGTGAACCAAAAATTTACCGATTTAATCGATGATTTAATGTGGCATCAACATGTGGACTGTCCGACAAGACATCGTACTGGAGAAGAATCTAATATACTAGATTTAGTACTTTCAAGGGAAGAGTTTGATGTCTGTGATCTTATTAGTAGTGCACCATTGGGAAAGAGTGACCATGTTGTTTTAACCTTTAATCTTGCTTTAAGTTTTATAGAAAAAGAAAATGTCACTCCTACAAGAAATTACTACAAAGCCAACTACGAAGCTATTAGAACTAAAATAAAAGAATCGAAACTAAATATTGATATGCATGAACTTGATGGTGTTTCTATTGCTAATTCTCTCTATTCCCTGTTAGATTTCTGTATTTTACAGTATGTTCCTTTAAGGTCTAAAACTAAAAGGTATAAGAAGCAGTGGATGAACGTCGAAACAGTGTCTATAGTTAAACAGAAACATAAAGCATGGAATAGATATCAGAGTAGAAGAACACCGGAAAGATGGAATGCTTATATTAAAGTTAGAAATGAGACAAATAAGGCAATAAAAAAAGCGAAGAAAAGTTTTGAATGCAAGTTGGCATCCGAGATAAAAGTGAATCCTAAGAGTTTCTGGAAATACTATAAGGAGAAAACTGGCAAAAAGACGGGCATTTCTGCATTAAAAGACGAGAGAGGAGAACTGATTGTAGATGATAGACAAAAAGCTGCACTCTTAAACCAAGCATTTGCAACAGTTTTTACTAAAGAAAATATTTCTGACATTCCCGTGCTTAAACTTAACCTTGATCATGAAGTCGAACCTTTGTATACTGTTGCATTTCCGGAGAATGAAATTCGAAAGCACCTATTAGCATTAGACATTTGTAAGTCTCCAGGACCAGATGGTGTGCACTCTCGACTTTTAAAAGAAACGGCAAATGAAATTAGTCCAATTCTCAGCACTTTATTTTCCAAGATTTTACATGAGGGAACTATTCCTGAACAATGGAGGCAAGCTAATGTTTCACCAATCTATAAGAAAGGCTGTAAAACTAATCCTCTAAACTATAGGCCAGTGAGTTTAACGTCAATACTATGTAAAACCATGGAGACATTCATCAAGAATGAAATATCGAAACATATGGAAGATAATAAACTATTTTGTAACGAACAACATGGGTTTCGCAAGGGAAGATCCTGCAACACGCAACTGCTTGAGGCCACCGAGAAATGGTCTTCAATGATAGATGAAGGACACTCTGTCGATATCTTGTACTGTGATTTTCAAAAAGCTTTTGACTCTGTTCCACATGAAAGACTTCTCCATAAAATGCATACATATGGTATTCGTGGTGAATTGTTGAAATGGACTAAAATATACTTGTCAAATCGTGTCCAGCGAGTGGTGGTAAATGGCGAAGTTTCGGATTGGATATCGGTCCAGAGTGGTATTCCTCAAGGGAGTGTATATGGTGTAATCTGCTTTACAATATTTATCAACGATCTGCCTCAATTAGTTAAGTCACCTCTTTTTTTGTTTGCTGATGATTCAAAGACATACAAAGCTGTTGATTCAGACATAGATGCTCTTGATTTTCAGGCGGACATTGATAAGATGTATAAATGGTCAGTAAAGTGGCAGTTTCCCTTTAATATTAATAAATGTAAGGTTATGCATCTCGGTAAAAAATCCTTGAACACAACATACTTTATGGGAACAGGTTCAGATAGAATTCAGTTAGGAGTTGTAACTCAGATGAGAGATCTTGGTGTTTTAGTTGATAATAAATTGAATTTTCATGATCATATCGTTGAAGTTGTTAAAAGGCTAACTCTAGACTTGGTTTAATTAAGAGAACCTTTGAATATTTAGACAGTCATTTAGTGTCTATCCTTTATAAATCAATGGTTAGACCGATTTTAGAATATTCTAGTACGGCTTGTCTTCCTCAGTTTGTTGGTGATTCTATTCTCTTAGAAAAAGTTCAGCAAAGAGCCACAAAACTTGCTGTGGAAATTAAAACTCAACCATATAGTGACCGAATGAAATTTATGAAACTGCCATCATTAGCATTTCGAAGAAAGAGGTCTTGCTGCTTACAGATTTTTACAATGATACAAAAGTATGATAATGTTAATCCGGGTGTCTTTTTCGAATTAGCACCATCTACTGTAACTAGAGACCACAATTTTAAAATTAAAAAAGTTCATAGTAAATCGAAACACAGACAGAAATTCTTTTCAATATCTGCAGTAAATGATTGGAATAGTTTGCCATATCATATAATAAATGCATCCTCTATAAATAATTTTAAAACCCATCTTGAAACACACTGGAAAACCCACAACCTAAAGTTTGAGCCATATAACCAAGATGTTCAAAGAGGGACTCACAAACCTTAACAGGTTTATAGTCTAAAGGTCAAGGTAAATCAAGGTAGGCCTAATTTAGTCTCTAAACCCATGTATATTCTAGTAGTAGCTGTGTGAGTGTGTGTGACGTGTGTGTGTTAGGTATGACCAAAGATAGTTACACTATCTTTGGTATGACAACAATCCGAGTAATAAGTCAGCAAAATTAAATAATAAACATTACACAAAAATACATTTTTTATTCTCGTGGGTCAAATCTTCCCATCTCATGTGTTCATATACGCGCATTTTTAAAGTTCCTTTGAGTACATGCATATTGTTTCATGTTTGATAATAAAATAGCAGAATTAAAAAAATACAGTACACAAATTATACACATTCTTTATTCTTGTGGGTCTTAAGCTTTCTTTGGGCTATGTCCAATGAATTACTACTTAGTTTAATGTCTTGCCTAGCTGTCGATTAGCCTCGACTCGACACATTTTGTGTGAAGAAGAGTGCGCGAAGGCAATCACGTGAATTGATTAGGGCCTGTTTCTGCTGCAACTGCTCAAAATACGGTATAAAATACGATATTTTTTATACCGTATTTTTTAGTACCCCGTTTCTGCTAACAATACTTCTTGGGTGGTTGTGTTAAATTTCATCTTTTTTACCCAAATTGCCATTCATTTATTTGATCGATAATTAAAAGTCGCAATAAAGGAAAGTTTACGTCTGACTTTCAACAGCCTAGCCCTAGTGATAGAGATGTTGTGAGAGCACAGAAAACATCGTAATGGGGACAATTAATTCGTTCCCTCCCCGAGTTATTGTATTTTACAATGTTGTACTGCTTTTGCAGGCTCTTCAGCTTTGAGTTTACTTGCTTTGGAGACAAGTCTATTCCATACTCCTGCTTTATTTTTTTAGAAATGTCTTTATAAATGTGGTTGTCCCTTTTATTACCTTAGTTGGCCAGACATTTTAGCTTCCCCACACACATTTATTTAGTAAAACTGTGACGTCTTCGCTCCACATTTTCGCCGAATATATCTCTACACGTGTGTAAAGCAGCTGACAGCGACAGAAAATAAAAACACGAATGTTGACCTTTTGTCATGTAAAAAAAAAATACGGTATTTTTTATTGGCAGCAGAAACGGGTACAAAAAATACGGTATAAATTTGTAAATACCGTATTTTATCCACAAATTTTGTGGGGAAAATACGGTATACAAAATACGGTATATTTTTTATGAGCGCAGTTTCTGCTGCCAAAAATATACCGTATATATACGGTATTAAAAAAATACCGTACAATATACGGTATTTAGTTGGCAGCAGAAACAGGGCCAGGAATCACTGTAGAAAGTATCGTATCGCAGTTGTGTAATCACTTCTTGTTGCTATACGCTTGGGTGCACACGGAACAACAAATTTAACTTATGAATATTATTCATGTTTATTTTGTGACGTTTCATGAGGGGTCCCCAACTTATGTACGTAAAAAAAAATCGCCGCCGGGTACACGCTGGACGTAGAAAAAAAAAAGAAGCGTGCAACCAACCGTGAATCAATGACGTGGTAACCGGAATACGCGATTATCAATTTTGGGAGGATCCAAGTTTTAACTAAATAAACGCTTTGATTACACAGTGGTTGAGACACGTTTTTAATAGTTATTACATTTTTAAACACCTTCATAATTAATGGACTCTACCAATGTTGATCCGCTGCAAAGAACAACAGATCGCACACATCGGAGGCGGTGTTTTATTTGGTTTTACTGTACGATCCGATAATACGAACATGTTAAATGATTTAAAAGGCATGGATTCGCCAAGCAAGTAGGCCTACATTTAATAAAAATTTACCTAAGATTGTCGTAAGCTCTTTTGTTCAAACTTGTTATTTATATAGCAATAATCCACCCGTTGCGGCATGCACGCTAGGCCTCTAGAGGCCTACTCCTCGATCGATCGATGTCGCTGGTGGGGAATTTCCCAGCGATAAGAAATCGGCGAAATAGCTCATAAACGGCCTACATTTTAATGTTATATCTTTAATGCCAGTGTAATTACGTATGGATAAAACAATATAAAACTCAATGTTTTTCATCTGAAATAATAGGTTAACTCGCGTAATGTAGCATAAGACGGATTCGGAATAGTTATTTCGATTGTTTTTGGGTTTTAAAATGGTAGCTAGCTAGGGCCTAGAAGTAGAAGCCCTAGGCTAGGCCTAGGCCTGTGCCTAAAAAAAATGAGTAAATTCTATTGGGCAATACTATCATGTGTAAATAGTGTACATTATGTAATTAAATTATTTTATATACTGAATTTTAGCAAAGAATATATATAACAAGAATGAGTATTCCGCGATTTTTGCATGAGAAATTTGTAACCGAGAGCTCCAGAGAGTGATGCCCGCCCTCATAAGGGCGGATGTATACATACTAAATAAGACTTGATTTAATAGATATTGTACATGTCACATTAAATAGAATTATGATAATATATTTCGCAATTGTAAACTATTTTATAATACATATTTATTAACAAACTAGTGTACATTCACTTTTACAGACAGTTATTTACTAACATGCTAAATTAGTTCACAAAAAAGGCCTAACACAGCAACACCAAAATCAACGAATCGTTACTCAGCACGGCCTATTCTTTACCATTGCCGCGTACTACTCTACGCCCGGTAAATTAAGTATTGTTTTTATGATATAAATTAGTATAAAATACATGTTATTTATAGGATAAAATGTTAAATGTCATTAACATTTATTTGTTTTACCAGAAACAAGTTAGATATAGGAATATTATTAAACTATCCTTCTTGAAAACGCGTAAACACCAACACGCCCGGTCACGCTATCGTAGCGCCCGGTTGATAAAGCGAACTGTTTATACGGCAGTTTTTACTAAATAAATTGCATAAAACGAACAATTAAATATCCAAATAGCATTTAACATGATGTTGGCATGTAGTTGATAACATTTTTTATCATGAAAATACTACCGGTGGTCCAGCCTTTGATTAGTGAAACCGTCACAAACAGTTGTATACATCCCAGATACATCCTCACTTATGGCGGCGCCCTACCACATGGACAATATTACTGTTACAGGGAAAATCGCGGATTACTCATTCTTGTTATATATATTCTTTGATTTTAGTTAAAATACATGAGTATATATATGTGGGGATTAATCTAATCATGTGATAATTAAATACTGCCCCCTATAGGTGTTGCTGCCCCCTATAATTGTAACAGTCTTTTTCAAATGATTTGCTTTCTTTTGTATTCATGAACCGGTCAAGGAAACAGATAGTTTTGTCTCTTACTTAAAGACCCCTTCCCTGCAATTTTGGACGTTTTTTGGAAAATAATACATATATATCACTTTAAAAACATTAAACCATGTCATTCCTTGTCTTAAATGTACGTTTTATGGTAAATTATGATAAAAAGTGAGAAACAATGCACTACCTAAGTAGCTCGCGGCGATCGACCTCTCGTGGACGGTCTTAGGCCTAGCCTAGCTAGGCTTAGTTTTGTAGGCCTAGCTGGTAAACATCGGTAACGTACGAACATCGTACGCGAGTTATATACCTAGCCTGACGTTGTATAGTTGCTGCATTAATTGTCTTTCTATTTTTGCCAGACTCCGTTGATACAAATTGGGGAAAACCCGGTATTTTCGCTGAAAAGTTAGGAGTCTTCCATTTGTTTTGGCCTCACGATCGATCGAAAAGTGGGCGAATTACAGGTGAAAAACAAAAATATCAATCCGCGCGCAATGCATTTTGGGATTTATAGCGGGCCGCTATAATTGTTAGAATCGACTTATTTTTCACATTTTTAACCGTTTAAAGACGAAAAAAGTTATCGCAATAGGACCATATAGTATTATTTTTACATTAAATATAGTTTGTGATCTTAAATTAGATCTAAAAAACGTAGGGAATGGGGCTTTAATTAAAGATCTGATTATAAGGTAATTACTCTACTTTATACATATATTACTTTGTTATACATTTTATAAGATTCTGTTATGTTTAAGAAACATTAATGTTGTATTTTAAGATGATTGCATTCATAGGCCTAGACATTTGTTTTGGGTTAACCTTGACTCATGGAATGTGCAGTTAGGAAGCCTATTGAATAGTATTGTGTTACAATCTTTGAACTAGGATTTTATGCCATATAATATGTTATAATATATACTTTTGTGATAAACCTTCTTTGTATTAACAAAATATGTTTAGATAGATTTAGTAATGTTTAGTTTATAGAAGATAGTTTCTAGTTAACAGTTTGTATAAAATAGTTCATCCTACAGTTCACACTTGATTAATTTGTATACACGAGGCTACCATGCTCGTGATAGATCGTCATGTAGTGCGCCCTCTATTTATCATACAAAATGGCTGCGCCCATGGATTTGTTATTGTTTATATATTTTACACAAACCTAAGATTATAACTCCTTGATTCAATGAATAGACTAAGTTTAGTATTCAAATAGTGTGAGTAAATTCCAACATGCATTTATTCTAGTAATATAATAGTAATATTCAGGCACTTATGATGCAATTGTGTAGGTAATTAATTAGGTATTTTTATACTCTAACAAAGTATACAGAGGCTGTTTAGGTAGACGTGCCGTTTGATGTAATAGTCGCAGTCCTCAGAGAGAATCCTTTTTATTAGAGTCGCCTGTTAAGTTGAGGTCGTTACTAAGAATTGGCTTGTATTTTAGAATATTATTTACTTTTGTTTCTCATTGTATTTATTTTGTGGTTTTCAGGACCATACTGATCTCTATTGTTATGCTAAAAACAAATTAAAACCAAATACACCACCGGACCGTGGTAAAAGTGAGAAAAGGCGTGTTTTCCTTTTGTGTTGTCGTCCACATCCTTACAATTTGGTGTCAGAAGTGGGATCGTGGATCGCATTTGGCTTTAACATTAGAGATCAGTGATGGCAAGCAAGGCATCGTTGCGAGATGTGCAGAGGACGGTTGATGAGCTAAGAGCCGAACTAGAAGCAACTAGGCGTGCTGCCCATGGGAATGGAAACACAGTATATGTTCTCCCAGAGAAGAAGATGAGACACTTTGTGGGAGCCGAAGGGGAATGTGTAGAGTCCTTTGTTGAAGACATCAAGGCAGCTATAAAAGTCAGAAAATTGCGAGGACAGAATGCAGCTGATTTTGTTGTTTCTCACCTAGAAGGCGCCGCACGAAGAGAAATTAGGCATCGTCCACGGGTAGCAGATGACTCGGAGCTAATACTTAGGACCTTACAAGATACCTTTGGGGAGCGGATGTCACTAAATACCATTATGAGGCAGATATATAATCTAGTTAATATTAATGATATTTTGATAAGTGTGCGTACCAAATGTAAAATGTTTCTGCATATTTAGTGTAATCTTACATTTTATTTCATAATATTAAGTTTGAGGACAAACTCAGCTTAAACAGGGGAGTGTGGGGATTAATCTAATCATGTGATAATTAAATACTGCCCCCTATAGGTGTTGCTGCCCCCTATAATTGTAACAGTCTTTTTCAAATGATTTGCTTTCTTTTGTATTCATGAACCGGTCAAGGAAACAGACAGTTTTGTCTCTTACTTAATTAAAGATCTGATTATAAGGTAATTACTCTACTTTATACATATATTACTTTGTTATACATTTATAAGATTCTGTTATGTTTAAGAAACATTAATGTTGTATTTTAAGATGATTGCATTCATAGGCCTAGACATTTGTTTTGGGTTAACCTCGACTCATGGAATGTGCAGTTAGGAAGCCTATTGAATAGTATTGTGTTACAATCTTTGAACTAGGATTTTATGCCATATAATGTTATAATATATACTTTTGTGAAAAACCTTCTTTGTATTAACAAAATATGTTTAGATAGATTTAGTAATGTTTAGTTGGATCAACTGCCGTTTTGGCTCCGGAGTTTTTTTTAGGGTTATTCCATTATTAAAGTGGGGGTGTGTGGTTATGAATATTGTGTGCAGGTACGTCAATAGAAATGACATTGAGAGCCCTCTTCTGTCAGTTGACTGGTTCCCGGTCTACCGCCTTGTAATTGACTTAATCATGATCGAATTCCAATAACTTAAGAATATACAAAATGTTTACATAATTATATAACAATGTAGACCTATCTAATAATGTTTTTACTTTTTTGCAGATAAAGGAGGATCATCAATAAAATAAAATGATAAAAATTCCAGGCATTTAATATACGGTTTACTGATAAAATATAATGTACCAATGAAATAAACCTGGTGTTCTGAAACATATTTTAATAACTTTTGCCGGCCTAGCGCCTTTGTGTATCTAAATCTATCTAAATAATTAAGTTAGTACAGTATTAACAAATAAAGGGTTAGGGTTATGTATAATAAAATGATAGAAATGAGGCATTATCTAATAATGTTTTTATTGATTTTTTTTTCAGATTTTTATAGTTTTAAAATTCAAGTACCGTTTTTATAGCGTTATGTATCCTGTAAATGCTAACCTAAATACGTTATCTGAATGTTTCTTTTTACGTTATAGAAATGTAATAAAATAACGGTTATTAGTGAACCTAAACATTAACCAAACACTAACGTTAGAAAACCACTATGTGATTGCTGGACTGCCACAATAGAACAATAGACCTACAGTAGGTATGTTAAACAAAGAAATCACGTCAAAGCAGGGTGGAGACGGAATTTTAAGACAAAGGCGTTCTATACAAATGCAAATCTGGTGGTGGAATACAACATGATCAATGCTGACAGAAATTCACATAAACTCTGCAGTAAAAAAAATGTAGAAACATTATTTGCGTATTAAATCACTATATAAAATGTTCAGCTTGTTTAATTAATATACTGTACAATAATGTCCGTACTATGATTTTCTTTTTTAACCTGTTTTGATCGTCTCTTTTATCTACTACAAGGAATAATTTCGCCAGTGTGGCATAGCAAAAAGCTATACAAAACAACCTTATTGCTACACATTTCGAAAATTGTGTAGCAAAAATACAATACAAAACTATGTTTCTCGACTAAATCAGTTTGATTAGCAATTTTGCTAAAATTTTGAAATGAAATTGTTCACTGTACTACAGACTCCCACTTGTAATTTTAATGCTAGTCGATATATGATTTCTATACTGTACTTACTGTTTATTACAGCTCATACATAGTTGCTATTCTCTTGAGGCTCAAGACGACCAAATAGACAGTTTGATATCCAAGTACAACTTGTAACTAGAATTTAATTCGTCACTTTGACGAATTATAGGTGATCATTTTTATCATTTTATTGACATTCATATTTTTTAAACATGCACCTACGTTAACATACAATCGGAAAATGTTGATGTATGCCATCCTATTATACGCTTATAGTGCTGAGTTGTGCCTATTATATGCCATATACAATATGTACAGTATATACTGTACTGTGTATATCTATATACAGTGTAGCATAGGTGAAATTACGGGACCCACATCATGTTCTAATTTTTTGGTATGATGACGTTGTCAAAATAAACTTGAAGATAACAATATCGAAAGATAATGAATTGAGTAATAAAATATAACAATTGGAAGAAAATTTGGCACGTAGAAGGGCGGTGCGCGCTATTTAAAAATTGTATAACTTTTACGAAAGCGATGAAAAAAATACTTTTTAACTTCAACTGGCCATACGGTAACGTCACAACATCCGATAGGCTTAATTTTTATATGAATTAATATAAGCTTCGCTTGACGACGTTACATAAATGTAAAAATGTTAACATAGTTCACAAAATGTTATGTTTGCAAGTTTCAGAGAAAAGCGTTGCACAAAAATCATACAGAAAGAAAGAAGAGAAATAAAAAGTTGATGTTGATGATGATTTCGTACAATCACAAGAGGTTATCAGCAACTTCGTTGCGGATAACCAATAAAGATTTGATACAATAACAAGGTGATCATTTTTATTCTAAATGATCACCTAATTATGAATATTAAATTCCTGCTTCCAGACGACGTCACACTTGGGTTTAATCAGACCTTAAAAAACCTAGTATTTGATTTTCTTTACCAAAATGATTATATATTGTACCGTTACTACTGTATTATTCCAACATGTAATTGCTATTCTCTCTCTCTCTCTCTTTTATTTCTAGGCGTTTTTTAAAGATAAATCAGTCCTTAAAACCTACCTATTTTGGTTTGAAATAATCATAACCTATTGTACCGTTATGTTGATTTGTTAAACAGTACAGTACATACAATTTCATTAAATTCAATCTTCAATTTGAATGAAAAAGCTAAACGGTAGTGTTTCAAATTTTGAGTTTAAAAAAAAATGGTTGGGAAGAATAAATATTAATAAAATATATGTAATCAGGTTAAGAAACAAAAACCGCTGTAGCATAGTTTTACTTTTTTTTTATCGCTGCACAAAGGTGTCTCATTGAAGCTTACAATATTACATAATAAAGCATATAACAATATCACTCATGCCGACATGGAGCTATGTATACAACCTAAAATATGGCACATGTATATAAACCAAGATCAGTTGTCTTCAAATCACTCATTTTTCGAAAAATGTTCAACTATATTATACAACTCCGATATTTTACTGCGTTCTCGATTTGATTTTACTGCGATTTAAACCAAGGACCATGCTACCGAAGATAGGACCACATTTGTTTAATGGATTTGATGACTATCTGGACTTTTTCCAACGAAGGGGTTTTTATCCAACTGCCAAGGATTGCTCGTACTGTAATGTACCAATGTACATGTCTACTCGTAACCGTAAGTGTTCTCATCATTAATTATTATAATTACATTTAAAAAGCGTAATTTAAATATTTATAACCTGTACCATTATATGTATAATTATGTCTTTATTATAACCTGCATTTTATGTGCAATTATTTAGTAATTTTATGTACCATTTATTCAGTTACTGTAATGTAAGTTAAGTAATTAATTAATTGTAAGTAAATAATGATGTAATTTAATAAAAAATATTTATATTATTGAAATGAATTTCTAAATAAAAATACATTGTCAATTTAATTTTGTTGTTGTTATGTTTGGTTTATTTTTTGCTATCCTATGTATTATGATAATTTTGCTATTCTATGTATTAGAATATTTATATATGATTTAATACGCAAATAATGTTTCTACATTTTTTTTACTGCAGAGTTTACGTGAATTTCTGTCAGCATTGATCATGTTGTATTCCACCACCAGATTTGCATTTGTATAGAACGCCTTTGTCTTAAAATTCCGTCTCCACCCTGCTTTGACGTGATTTCTTTGTTTAACATACCTAGGTCTATTGTTCTATTGTGGCAGTCTAGCAATCACATAGTGGTTTTCTAACGTTAGTGTTTGGTTAATGTTTAGGTTCACTAATAACCGTTATTTTATTACATTTCTATAACGTAAAAAGAAACATTCAGATAACGTATTTAGGTTAGCATTTACAGGATACATAATGCTATAAAAACGGTACTTGAATTTTAAAACTATAAAAATCTGAAAAAAAAATAAATAAAAACATTATTAGATAATGCCTCATTTCTATCATTTTATTATACATAACCCTAACCCTTTATTTGTTAATACTGTACTAACTTAATTATTTAGATAGATTTAGATACACAAAGGCGCTAGGCCGGCAAAAGTTATTAAAATATGTTTCAGAACACCAGGTTTATTTCATTGGTACATTATATTTTATCAGTAAACCGTATATTAAATGCCTGGAATTTTTATCATTTTATTTTATTGATGATCCTCCTTTATCTGCAAAAAAGTAAAAACATTATTAGATAGGTCTACATTGTTATATAATTATGTAAACATTTTGTATATTCTTAAGTTATTGGAATTCGATCATGATTAAAGATCATGGAACATGGTATTTGATGTTTATGTAAAATAGTAGTATTATAGTTGTTCTCCTTGATGGATATTAAACAGACAATAAATTAAAAGTTTTCAGGACATAATTAAAGTGTTTTCTGCTATTTCGCGCAACTGCTCTCAGTTCACGACTATTCGGGTTTTTTCGGCATTTTCCGGTAACCTCTGATAGTGACGTCATAAGATGAAGAAACTTTTTCGTGTACTGTACAAACTAGGATGTCAACACGTATCGCGTATGATTTTGACAGTTCTTCGTCAGAGGAATTAGAAGAGGAAACATTGATAGTGGAATGCGAAACTGAGGAAAATGAAGGAGAAACTATTTTGTTTAACAATCGAAATATTGAATGGAATGTCGATGAAATTAATTCGGCCGTACATGTACGAGCCCGATTGTAGTTCTGATGATTCTTCATCATCAGAAGATGGCGACGGTGACCGTCACCTAGGCTAGGCCTACCTACAATTCAAGCAGAGAATATTCAACTTCAAACCCAGTTATTAAATTGGTTAGTAGTACTATCTCTTTTATTAAAAATTAATGTATAACTTTATTGTATAATTAACAATTCCCTAGTAGATAACTACGATATTCTTCCGTCATGCCAGTGTGTATTGTGGCTTAGTTAGGCCTAGATAGAGGCTAGGCCCTACTGTACTTTACTCCAATTCATGCGGCTAGGCCTAGCCCTCTCACCGGCGACGGTCGGCTATCGTCTATAAGCCTAGGGCCTAGATTGAATTTTTTTAACGAAATAAAGATTAAATTGAATCGTAGAAAGCAAAAATGTACATTACGGTATTAGACTGACCATTTTATTTAACAAATTTGCACTTTGTTGTTTGAAATAGGCCTCCTAGGGTAGGCCTAGATAGATAGGCCCACCCCTAGGCTAGCCAAGATGCAGATTTATTTTCCTATTTCACACACAATACATTAAATTAATCATTAATAATCACTAAAACTTTAAAAATATTTAATATAGCGCCCTATAAATTGTGACATCTCAGAATATTGTAGCGCTACAATATTATTATCACAAAATATTTTTGTTTTTATAATACAGGTGTGATTGTGGCCATTGCCAGATGCTACCCACGTATCGCGAATGTCGATGTTGCCAGGAAGTAGGCCCTATTATTTATTAATCATAGGCTGGAGGAAGGTCAGACAATTTACAATACGGAGAAGCCTACATATGCATCACTGAACATCCTGGATTCACTGCTGCCTGTTTGAATTTGCATGTGTTGGAAATTGCATGGCTGCATTACCGCCAACAGTATGACACACCTGTTGAAGCCTCAAAACATAAACGTCTGAGACATATTGCGTACCGGCAACTCGCCAGATGGTGTTGGGGGTTTTTGGGCCGAAACCTAAGGGTATTCTTACCATCATGTGCCGTTTCCTGCATAAGAGCCCACTTCCCACCACCAGGTATGGAAGATGATCTCCAGTTTGCTGGATTTTTGGATTGAGTAAACATTTAGCACCAACTTGTATTGAGATTACAATTAACCACATACAATTATTTACTGTACTTCATAAAGGAAAGTATTGTAAACTGTATCTGATAGAAATAAAATATACATTTCTCTGACACAATTTATTAAAAAATTATGCACACAAGTGATTATTTTGTTTATAAAACTGTTGGCTCTGGATTGTGGAGCTGTATCCACATAAACAAATGGCTTTTAATCTTTTACTAAAAAAATGAAATAATGATTTATAATAAAAAGCATGATGGAATGTATCTCATTTCTTGGAGTATGTATTATACTTCTTATTTGAAGTTGATCAGTGGACCTTTTGGCTGCTGATTTATTTACTGCATAATTTTTGCCTTAGTTGTTCACATTTGGAAATCTTGTGAAGTGGTTGGCAATAGCGGCCTCTTTGTCGGGGCGTTCAAATCCTAAACAGAGTTGGGGTGGCGCATCAACAACATCAACATCTTCTGCTGTCCCTTCAACAATGCTCATTACCTCCAAGATGAGGTCATCCACATACCCTGCGAAATAATAATACGGTACTGTAAGAACAAAATCATTTGTAAAAGTGCAATAAGATTATATAATTTATAATTTGACTTTTCTAAAGCAAATTTCAAATGGTTCAATTTTTGTTCAAATCAATAGAGAATATATATAGTGCAATCTGTCAATGCAACTTACAAAGCAACTTACAAATTATTGCAGTCAGCTTGTGCACAAGCTTTATTTTTATGAGGGCAGAACAACTCCCCACCTGAACTATTATGCTGGGGCTTTCAACACAGTACTACTAGCCTAGGCCCTTTGTGTTGCTGATTTTAAAACCGAATTAATCACCTAGGCCTACTACTCTACTATACTAGAAAGAAGTACTAGTACTACCTACCGTTTATTTAGTTAATCGACACAACAACTTCAGTTTTACTAATTTTTTTATTGCGTTTAAAAACACGATAATAATGCATTCGTATAACTGACTGTAACTAAACCATTCCAAAGTTTGGGTCCGTAATTGAAAATGTAAACCTAGGCCTAGGACCATGTATTGTTGGTCTGGTCAATTTCCCCACGACGTTCTTCGCCGCCTTCGCGTTGGTCCGCCTCGCCTTCAGAATCGGTGAGATCGGGCTCTCATATAGGCCTACGGTTGAATTAATTGCATTCAATAACACTTTCTTGCGTATCCATAACGACGTCTCCTTCATCTTCATCAATTTCGAATTCATAATGGATAGTTTCCTCTTCAAAATCAGACTCCGAACTGTCGAGATCGTACACAATACGTGTTGACATCTTGCCGATACAGTACAGTTTGTATACAATAAGAGAGATGCGTCGCGACCAGGGCAGTGCAGTGTGTTCATCTTATGACGTCACGATTTATCGCCTTGGATTTCCTGCTTCCAAATTCGACTTCGGAGATATTTACTCCGATGTATGTAAATCATAAAAAATTCATAATTTACGCTTATAGAATTTATTTTATCAAAACGTACTAATAAAATCAACCTATTCAGACCCAAATCAGCTAAAAAACGTTATACATCAAATACCATGTTCCATGATCTTTAAGTCAATTACAAGGCGGTAGACCGGGAACCAGTCAACTGACAGAAGAGGGCTCTCAATGTCATTTCTATTGACGTACCTGCACACAATATTCATAACCACACACCCCCACTTTAATAATGGAATAACCCTAAAAAAAACTCCGGAGCCAAAACGGCAGTTGATCCGTTTAGTTTATAGAAGATAGTTTCTAGTTAACAGTTTGTATAAAATAGTTCATCCTACAGTTCACACTTGATTAATTTGTATACACGAGGCTACCATGCTCGTGATAGATCGTCATGTAGTGCGCCCTCTATTTATCATACAAAATGGCTGCGCCCATGGATTTGTTATTGTTTATATATTTTACACAAACCTAAGATTATAACTCCTTGATTCAATGAATAGACTAAGTTTAGTATTCAAATAGTGTGAGTAAATTCCAACATGCATTTATTCTAGTAATATAATAGTAATATTCAGGCACTTATGATGCAATTGTGTAGGTAATTAATTAGGTATTTGTATACTCTAACAAAGTATACAGAGGCTGTTTAGGTAGACGTGCCGTTTGATGTAATAGTCGCAGTCCTCAGAGAGAATCCTTTTTATTAGAGTCGCCTGTTAAGTTGAGGTCGTTACTAAGAATTGGCTTGTATTTTAGAATATTATTTACTTTTGTTTCTCATTGTATTAATTTTGTGGTTTCCAGGACCATACTGATCTCTATTGTTATGCTAAAAACAAATTAAAACCAAATACACCACCGGACCGTGGTAAAAGTGAGAAAAGGCGTGTTTTTCCTTTTGTGTTGTCGTCCACATCCTTACATATATTTTAAATTCTTTGTACTGAGGGTGTGTCCATAAAAAAAATAAGAATGTAAAAATACTGATGGATAAACCTATGTAAAATTTAAGCCAACTTATGTGTAAATATTGTATATACAGTACTGTATATGTAACATATTTAGTTAATTAAGTGACGTAAACGACACGCGTGTTGATTTTCGATTCCCCGGGCGTTGACTTTTTTTCTCCTTTACAATACCATATTTTTCCCTCACATTGATTTCTGCTGCAAAGTGTGGGGATCCGGATCTGAATCCAATATAAATATCATAAAAAAAGGCAAAATAAAGCTTTTCGACTAATTTTACATGCTCATCCACTTACCCCACGCGAAATACTATATACTCTTAACCTACATACCATAAAAAATCCGGTTCTGGTTAACTGCCACCTTTACCAGAACCCCCGAAAAGTCTAATTCTACAAATAAACCTTCAGGGACAGTTTTTTTATATAAAGCACCGTCTTTGCTGAATGCATTACACATCGAAATTCGAAACCCGTTTTTTAAAGTGCTGAGGGCCTCATGAATGTCAGCGAAAGCGTAGCTTACAAGGTGGAAATTTGTTGCGCATATATGCAGTAAACAATACATTAGGAGTGTTGCCAAAGTGCGAGTCAACGAGGCACGCAATGCAGGCATAATGCACGCAATCCACGCAATGCATGCAATCCACGACGGTAATTCAACGGAAAAAATACCAACAAGTGCAAGCCTTCGAATAATAATAAGCCTTCGTTAATATTTTGTGTACAATTCCATGGAGTAAAGAATATTCTTTACTCCATGACAATTCATAAACATTTATGAATCACCTACCGTTAATGTAATTATGTTAACAGTTGTGAGAATATCCAGATGCAACTTCGATGTTTACAGTTAGTTTTAGATGGTGCCTGGTCACCGTCTAAGAAGCCTAGCTAGCTAGCCTAGACCCTATAGCACGGTAGCCCGCCCGCCGGAGTAGAGACGGCTATTCGCTGTATGCTAAGTACAGTCTAGGCCTGGCAGTAGCTTCTTTATCAACGCTGTCAACAATGGACGAATACAGTGGATTACGGATATTTTAAATCTAAGTCTTGTGAAATGTATTTTTTTAAACAAAATATCATCTAGTATAGGAAGCCCTATATTATATTAAAATTACTAGGCCTGGGCTGTGTGGTGGGCCGGCGGCGATTTTTTTTTTCGTACATAAGTTGGGGACCCCTCATGAAACGTCACAAAATAAACATGAATAATTCATCAGTTAAATTTGTTGTTCCGTGTGCACCCAAGCGTATAGCAACAAGAAGTGATACACAACTGCGATACGATACTTTCTACAGTAGGCCTAGGAATAGGATTCTAAGTCAATTCACGCGATTGCCTTCGCGCACTCTTCTTCACACAAAATGTGTCGAGTCGAGGCTAATCGACAGCTAGGCAAGACATTAAACTAAGTAGTAATTCATTGGACATAGCCCAAAGAAAGCTTAGACCCACAAGAATAAAGAATGTGTATAATTTGTGTACTGTATTTTTTTAATTCTGCTATTTTATATCAAACAATATGCATGTACTCAAAGGAACTTTAAAAATGCGCGTATATGAACACATGAGATGGGAAGATTTGACCCATGAGAATAAAAAATGTATTTTTGTGTAATGTTTATTGTTTAATTTTGCTGTCTTATTACTCGGATTGTGTCATAGGTTTGACCAAAGATAGTTACACTATCTTTGGTCATATCTAACACACACACGTCACACACAGCTACTACTAGAATAGACATGGGTTTAGAGACTAATAATTAGGCCTAATAGTATTAATAGAAACTATAATTTTAACACGTAATTCTTTAGTAATAAATTATATTAAAAACGCCATAAACTAAAGGCTGATTATTTCGACAATCCACACAAAACGCCGCTATTCTTCTATGAAATCGCACGCCGCAACAACAGCGGCCGAGATAGGCCTAGAATCGTACCGCACTTGTGTTAAATCACTTCTTGTTGCTATACGCTTGGGTGCACACGGAACAAGAAAATTTAACTGATGAATTATTCATGTTTATTTTGTGACGTTTCATGAGGGGTCCCCCAACTTATGTACGAAAAAAAAAAATCGCGGGCCGGCGGGGGACATTTTGGAAAAAATAACTACAAACAAGCGAGACTGACCAACAAGAAGGGAGCAGCAGGCAGGCTTGACTTTATTTTAGTAGTACAGTAGTAGTAGGGTATGTTTAGAACAACATAACATAAAATAATGATTTTATTTTTTAATTAATCCTCTCTAATGTTTGGTATGAACATACTAATTTATATTTAAATTATTTAATATGTTTTATGGTGCCTCGCACTTTTGGTACAATAGTGCAGTTACACTTCGTATTGACTCGCTTGAATTGCAATTAACATGGTCACGTGGGCCGTTGACTCCAATGAATCCAATCATAGAGATATTATAGTGATCACTATAATATCTCTATGATCCAATGAATCCATGGCTTGCAGTTTGTCAATACCCATACATTAGGCACGCGACCGTTTCGTTGTTAACGACGGTTAATTAAACTGTGTTTATTTTGTAACATTGTTGGCGGTCCACGTTCTGTCGGTTATAGTCATGGTTGATCTCAAACTGATGCATATCCTTCTATTCCTTAATCCACATTTCATTGACTGCCATATTCTACAATTTACCGAGCATTTTGATTCAATGTTATCACTTGTTGATATTAATTGTGTTGTATTTATTTATATCCAGATAGTATATTTGATTACCATATTACACCCAAAAAATAAACTCTCCCCGGATTAACCTCCCCTAAAAACCCTTCTATAAATGCCCAGAGGGCGTTTAGTCGGATAAATACGCAGTTACTTTTAGCATTCTGAAAAGAACTGTTGTGGCTCGACGTTTCTATCAAAATGTTGGATCGTCCTCGGTGTCAACAATATTTTCTAGCAAAAGTACAATTACAAACAGTAAAGGATTTGTTTTAATTCCTATCATGAAACCATTTAAAGCAATAGTTATTGCATAACATTACTTCATAAGGATAAGTTGTATAGAGATATGTTTTTGTTTCAAACATGTTATAGTATTTCTGGTCATGTTTTAACCACATTTTCTATTAGAACCAATGTAAATATGTATCTTTCGAACAATTTGAGAAATTTAAGTTTCTACGACCAGTACTTACAGAGATATGAAGATACCGTACCCTAGTATGTGGGTCAGAGGCCAGAAATTACATTGACTTTTTGAATAAACTTTCCCATTAGACTGAATACGAATGCATGTCTTCTGAACGTTTTGAGACCAAAATTGACTTGCTGCGACATGTGGTTGCCGAGAGTAGTACCTATTTGTGTTTGTTCATATAACTATTGACCCTGACCATTTGACCTTTTTAAAAATGTGTAATAAATAACAAAATTTACATTTCAAACAATTTAAGACCAAATTCAAGCGTCTACGACCAGTAGTTACGGAGATACATACATGCCCTGGGCTGTGGGTCAAAGGTCAGAAATGGCATTCCCGGTCATTGTTGACTAAAATGTGCCATTAGACTGAAGATAAATATGTATACCTTCAATACAATTTGAGACCACCTCGTTGTGTGACTAGTGGTTTTTCGAGATTTGAGGACCTTTTGAACTTTCGCCACAAATGTGTAACCAAAAAACCCTAAACCAATTTCTAAAGTCAAATTATCTGGACCTCAAAGTGCATACGAAAGTTGATCTAGCTACTAGTATCATAGTTTAGAAACCTGTTTACCGCATTCATTCTGCTTTTCTTTTTCCTTGACGTTAGGTTATCTAACTGGATCTGAAGATTACTACTCACATGATAAATCAAGTGGCTATGACTTCAGACGTAACGCATCGGTTGAGTGGAACTATGATGGAGTCTATTCTACTATACTATATGCCGAGGAAGCAGTCGATATCATATCAGAGCATGACCCAGGTGAGGTAGGTCACGCTTTTGGAGTGAAGATGTACAGTTGATTGGTGGTGTAGCTTGGTAATCATCCTTATAAATGTCAGCATAAGTTCTTACGACTTTTTTTCAAGACATTGGTTGTGTAGAGCATCTTGTGTGAAATGGGTTTCAACCTCTCTGGAGAGGACTTTCATTATTGGCAATCCTTTGTTTCTAGTCAGTGCGGTAACATGTAAGCCTTATAAAGCTCAATATGAATCACATTTAGAATAATGTTATTATGATAAAAATAAAAATATATAATCAATTGTTTTTTTTTCTGTAGCCAATGTTTCTATACATCCCGTTCCAGGCACCTCATACACCATTAAGTGCCCCTTCAAATTATACTGACCCTTACACATCAACAATAAATGACAATGATCGTTTAGCATACGCCGGTATGGTGACGTGTATGGACGAAGCTGTAGGAAATATTATTGAAGCACTTAAATCTAACTCTGATATGTACGACAATACTGTTATCATCTTTTCAAGTGGTATGTATTGAAAATGGCAAAGAAATAATGAAAGGCATCATGTCAAGTCGAGAGGATGATGGTGATGATGATAGCGTCCACAAATAATAATGAAATCCTTCATAATGTATTTTGTAATATATTATTTTGTACCCTAATTATTATAAGTCAATTTAAAATGTAAACGTTTAAACGTTTGTAGATAATGGTGGTGATACAGGTGCAGGTGGATATAACTGGCCGCTTCGAGGCGAGAAGGGGTCATACTTTGAGGGCGGTATTCGTGCTATTGGATTCGTCCATAGTCCACTCCTCGATGATGACATCAAAGGAACAGTAAACAATGAACTAATCCATGTAAGTGATTGGTTCCCGACAATCATTGAAGGCATTGCTGGCTGGAATACTAACGGAACAAAAACTCTTGACGGTGTGAATCAATGGAATACGATTAAGTGAGTCACTGTTTTGCTGAGGTTCACGAATACGGGGCGCCGTTTGGGACATTGCTAATATTTTGTTGACAAAATTTATTCTGTGTGGACAAAATTCATTTTGTCTCGACAAAATTAATTCTGTGTAAACAAAATTCATTCTGTGTAGACAAAATTTATTCTGTGTAGACAAAATTCATTCTGTAACGACAAAATTCATTTTGTGGCGACAAAATTCATTCTGTAACGACAAAATTCATTTTGTGTAGACAAAATTAATTCTGTGTGGACAAAATTAATTCTGTGTTAATAGACAAAATTCATTCTGTAACGACAAAATTCATTTTGTGGCGACAAAATGTATTCTGTGTAGACAACATTTATTCTGTGTAGACAAAATTCATTCTGTGTAGACAAAATGAATTTTGTTGCAACAAAATTCATTTTGTCGCGACAAAATGAATTTTGTTAGCCGAGCCTACTCAAGCGTGGGACAAAACGTTTTTTAAAACATTTTGTCCCACGATTGAGTAGGCTCGGTTTTAACATTTAAATTAGAAGGCGGAGTTTAAACGTGAAAAGGGCAAGACAGGGTGAAGCTGACAGCGCGCGAATCTTTGACATTTGTTATTGGTTCAGTTATTATGGCTGAGCATGCCTCCGTCTCTATTGCTATCATATTAATCTATTTTATAATATCAGGGACCCCTGAAAATATCAGATATGATCAGTATTCATACTTTGACAATTTAATATCTACGTCGTCAGTAATAATTATTATTATAATGTATTCTATATTAAAAAATCGGAAAATGGTTTTCATTAGAGCCCTGCTTATTACTTAAGTAAAATTGTAGTAATGGGGCTATTTAATATTTTGTCGTTTAAAATATTATTTATTAATCTTATAAAATGTATATACTTTATTTTAAAATTAAAGATGTATTGTCTCCCAAAATCATGAAAAATAAAGATTTTTAAAATCGGACTTTGAATAGGCCATTATGCAGTTTCTATATCCAACAATCATCTTTTTCATTTTTAATATACCTTACCATTTCTGTTTATTATTTTGTATTGTATTGCTATGGAGGAAAATAAATGTCTTTTGAAATGAAATGAATTGAAGAACGGGGAAAAAAATTATTTCACCTATAAAAAGACAAAATAAACAGTTAAATTACCCAAAAACTCATTGGCTTCCAGACAATTTGACCATTTTTTGCTTTAAATTACAGTTTTTTGAGGTAAATAATTTTTTTTCAGACCCAATTTTTTGTGAAAGTGAATAACTATTATGTGACATTAAAATAACATATTCAACAAAAAGATTAAAAAAAACATTTTTTTCAGGGGACAATATATCTTTAAGATAATAATAATCATTGCAGAAATAATGATGCTGAAAAACATTTACAGAACTGACTACAAAAAATTGCTCACGTTAGTTTTATTATAACAGTCATCCACCCTGCGAAACCTAATAACCTCTAACCTACAGTAGTAAGTAGGCCACCCAGGTAAAAATTCCAGTTGAAGACCAGTTGGGAAATTTCCCAGTTGGGAATTTTCCCTGTTGTGAATTGAGACAATTACCAGTTGTGAATTTCCCAGTTGTGAATTTTCCAACTGGTCTGATAATCCCAGTTGTAAATTTTACCAGTTGTAAATTTCTCAACTGGTCTGATAATCCCAGTTGTGAATTTTCCAACTGGTCTGATCAATCCCAGTTGTAAATTTTCCCAGTTGTACATTTTTCCCAGTTGAGAATTTTTCCAACTGCTAAATTTCAGTTCAAAAACAAATTACACAAACTACAGAACTTATTGTTTAACTGTTTATTTTATTAACTTTAATATTTACAATTACAGTAGTTACTTTCAATTCTGCAGTACTGTAGTTAATTACCCCACAAAGGTCTTAACGACCTGCATAACCCCTACATCTACACAAATGTCAGCATATCCCTGCCGTTTCCTTTTTACAGGTCCATGAAAATGGAGATCTAGCATTTATTCAGTAATATATTTATGAAGTTATGGCCACCTTCTTTATTTAGTCATGTTGACAAAATTAGTCCTGAAAGAGAAAAACCAAAACAAATTGATTAAATAAACAATATACTGGTAGTACAAGGAATAAATCAAATTCAAATCTCAAGTATCAATTTATATACTGTTTTACTGAAAAAGGAAGATGGAATCATATATTAATCAATTTATTAATTAATGATTATCCAAATTATGTTCTCTACAAGCAATAGAGAGAAATGGCGAACCGCGATGACGTCACTCAAATTTCACCGAGTGGGTATAGATTGTAAACAAACCATTTCGCCACATGTTTTTGTATGGGAAATTCCGATGGGTTGAGTTAAAAAGGAAGGTAGAAATAGGTATCCCAATGTAAAAATTCAAATTAATGATGGTACTTTTTCTTTCAGTTAATCAGAAGGAACTTACTGAACATAAACTTTTGCAATTTAAATGATTGAAATCGGATTATCCATTCAAAAGTTATGGTCCGTTAAAGTGCCCAAAAAACAGTGATTTTTGCTTGAAAAATGGCACTTTTTCTAATTATATTTGAACCCATTTTTGAAGGGTTATAACTTTTATACTAATAATTTTAAAGTTCTTATTTTTTCCAAACCCATAGATACAACAGAGTTGTACAAGAAAAAATTTTTTTTGGGTGTCCTCGACATTTTTTTTTTTAGATATCGCCCTACAAAATTCGTCCGAGGGCTTTTTACGCGTGATTTTCCCAAATGTCTCAAAAATGCCCAAAAAGTTCCTGTCTTTAAATGATTCATAACTTTTGAACCAATGTGTGAATTAACTTCTTTTTTTTTGCATTGCATAAAATGTAATATGTATTTTAGTAAGGTTATTTATATTGACAGGTAGGTAATTCTGAAATACAACATAAAATATTGTTAAAAAATGTTAAAATGTGAAAAAAAAAAATATTGCGTTAAAAAACTGTGTGGGTATTGTTTCTTGTTATTTTTCGTAAGTATACATTTTTTAAATAATTCTAGTATTTAAATTTATATTTATAATCATATATTATTTAAATTGATTTTCGAACCGCCAAAAATAAGAATTAAGCCCGTGCTTATTATGTGTTCGATTCCATTTGGAGCGCCGGGCCGAACGTAGACTCGGCCGCGCCTACTACAAGAATACGATAGGCCCCTAGCTAGCAAGGTCTAAATAAAAGCCTGACGCTAAATTCTGCCTAAGAAATATCGGGAAGAAATTTTTTATTTAACAAAGTAATTACCTCAATGGTATAATTGTAGCATGTTTAATTTTATTTCCCTTTCGATTATTCTAACCGAAAGTTGCACTTTGAATTGAAATATACGGAATACAATTTAGGCCTAGAAACAGCGTAGACATACAACGGCAACACAGGCCAAAGCGCGTTTCGGCCGCCTACATAGAATGGCTTACGGCCGCTGCATAGCAAAATCAAAGCTTCTTAAATTTCTTCGGTACATTTCTTCCTAACGTACTTGCTTTATATAGTAGATTTATAAATATTCCACTTATTAAATAATTTAATAAATCGGTAAAATTGACGTTTCGAAACAAATATTCCATGAGAGGCGACATTTTTCGACATGCCTCGTGTGCGGCGAAGACTAGTTCAGAAAATGGAACAGTCCACTGCAGGGGTTATCCAATCATTAATTAACGCGCTAATACATGCATACCATGCACATTGTGTGGGCGACGATAATTTAGTAATAAGCGGAGAACTGAATCCCCCCCGTAAGGAAAATGGTAAACACTGATATTTATGGTAGGGATTATTTTTTTCAGTGGTTGGTCTTGTTGGCCTCTTCGCACGAGGTCCACGCAAAGTCAAATAAAACGATGTGGTTTATCAAACAGAAATATAAATTAGCTTCAATTCAATACTAAATTAGCCAGATTTTGATAATGAGAAAGACTAAAAAATTCAATTTTTATCGTTAAAATTGACATTTGAGGCGGATGTACATAATAATAATAACCGATTTACATATCAAAATAAAGAGTATTTAAAGCCTGATAACATGCAACAAAAATTACTCCACCACCTATTATGGACCTCGTGCGATCGTGTTTTGAAAATGGGTAGGTGTTTTCCAAAGTTATTTTTAGCGCGCGGATTTCGGCTCGCCGGCTTTTGTACCTCATTTTTAACTCGCGTTTTCTATTAAAATATTTAATAAACATAGATTAAAAATATATGAAAATAATCCCTTAAACAAGATCTTTCCAGACATATTTATTTATTCACATGTGTATATCAGAAATAGTATATTTTTAACTTCAAAGACACGTCACTTTTTGAAATTTCACGAACGTGTTAAAATCGCGGTAACGAAAATCCGCTTCATTGGGATACCTAGTAGAAAAGAACGTTTAAAACACACATAATAGCAGTATCTTTTTTTTTTTGCAACACCCTTATCAATTTTAATGTTATATGGGCAAATCTTAACATATTTTATTTTAATTTGGATTGAATTAAGACGCGTTTTTGTTATATACTGTACCCAGCTCTAGGCCCTAGATAGTTGGCATGTATGCTGTAGTACCTCGAGCCTAGCACGGATTATCGGTTATTATAATAATAATAATATTGGAAATTCGTTATTGCGTACTGTACTCACTACTACTACTTTAGCTAGGGTGCTGCTAGGCGTCTCCTAGCTAGGTAGTAAGACTAAATAGAGCCTCTCTAGTAGATGTAGGACTAGCATTAGTTTCAGCTTGACAACTGCCATTTTGTTATGTGGCTAGTGATGCTTCCTGCAGGGGGGCTACCGCCAGTAATGATGCTTGATAACACCATTCTACTATAATACTATAGGCCAAGTCTAATGTAGACCTACAGATATGAGATATTTTTAGGAATATGATTGTGAATGATGGATGACTTTTATACATATTATATTGTTTTATTGTGTAAATACACAAATACAACAAGAATTATGAGCGTTACAGCAACAACATTGGTTAGACAACGCCATGATTCACGTGTATAAACATAGGAAATGTGTCTCCCTCAACGGTTTGTTATGATTTTATACCCACTCGGATTTTAGACGTCGGTTCGCCATTTCTCTCTATTGAAGATGAGTATCATTTCACTTTAGTTTGTCCCTTTTATTCAGATATTAGAACTAAATATATTTTCATTTTATACAAATAACCCCTCTAAATTAAAATATATTTATCTTATGTCTACTATCTCATTACTAAGCTTGGAAAATATATATATTTTTTTCATTTTAACGTAGAACAGAATTCTTAAACGCACTCTAATGTTATTGATTGAATTTTTACATTGTATATTATTTGGGCCAAAAGCCATATAAATAACTATTTTTTTGGATCATTCCAAGAAAGAAAGTATACATAAATATATTTACCCTTCAAATTGTACTGCTGTACTTTTTTGGTTGGTTTATAGCCTTGTTGGTTGTATTCAAGTAAACTGGAAATCACCTGCAATTGTGTATGAAAAAAATTGAAGGAAAATTAAGAAATATAGGATATTTAGTTTAAGGAAACGGAGACAGACTAAAACAGCATGGATTAGTTTGCTTTATTATTAGATTAGTAGGCTAGCCTAGGCTTAGGATATGTTAAAATAGCAGCCATGCATGTCATCACGACACTAGCTAGAGTAGTGATAATACAACATGCAGAACAGTAGTACTACTGTAGCTAGTTTGGGCCTACAACTACTAGAGGCCTAGGGCTAGACTTTAGAGGCCTAGGGCTAGACTTTAGAGGCCTAGGGCTAGACTTTAGAGGCCTAGCCTAGTAGGCCTAGGCCCCCCTAGGCCAAAATAACAAAAGTGATCATGAATGAATGGAAATAAATCTCGTTTGTGTGGTAATGACATGTAGGCTAATAATAGGTTAATAATATAGTATTGTTGGGCTTTGTTTCTAGCCTACTATAGGCTAGTACTATGTAGAGGCCAATAAGACAATTTGCGGTCGTACACAGCCATGTAATCAATCAGCTAGCAAGGTGGGGCAAGCCAAGGCTGAAGCGCCTAGCTTACTAGCCAGCATGCAGCGAGCGGCGAGGCCTCCATTTTGTTGTCGATCTTTGATCATAGTTTGTAGGCCTATGCCTATAGTAATAAGAGATAATAATAGACATATATGTCAGGCCTACCTTTTATAAAACAGCAAGATTTGTGCCTCATCCTTAATTTGATGCGATTAGCCAATAATACCCATTCTAGACCTGGCATCTCTGTACTGCGTGATCGCCGATTTTGCCGCCGAGCTACACTGGCACAAAAACAAAGGGAGCCGTTTTTGGCAAAGATACTATAGCGCCACGAAGTGGCGCAAGATAGGGAACTCCTATCTCTTATACACTGCGCATGAGTGAAATTCCATGGGCAGCCATTCCGGCAAGCAAGTTACGCGATCACATACCCCGGAAGTGTATAATAAACCATTGAACCACATCCACGTGTGACGTGTTATTGTTTGTTCGGGAAGTTTTCTCGTGTTGTATTGGGTAAATTGTAGTGGTAAGTTTTTAGAATATATATTTTTTTGTTAGTAAACATTAACAAAATTATTAAATTGTTGTTTAAATTTAGTTCAGGCAGGCGTTTCTCTGCGCAATCCGATCTAGGGCCTAGTACTAGTAGTAGTAGGCCTGGGCATATTTAATGCCGAATACTAGGCCTAGTTTAGTTAGTATGATTAATAAAAAAAAGTCTGGGAGGATGAATGATATTGATTGGCGTCTTGATGATAGATGGATCAAACAAGGCTTGGATGGATGGAAGATTAAGAAAAAAACTGAAGCTGTTCGGGAATTAGGAATTTTTAATAAAAATGTACAAGACAATATAGCGTTTTATTAATAATAACATTAACAGAAATAATTAAATGTAATGAAATCAAAAATCGTGAGGATGTTGTTATTGTTGTTAATTTGTCGTTGTCTTGCTTTACATGTTTGTTTGTCTTGTTTTGTTTCTGTTTGTTTAAACTCCAATATGATTACAATTTCTTAACTGGCTACCCGTCACAAGTTTTTTTGGAGGGAAACCTCCAAATGTTATTACTTTCTGGGTGTTGCCTCTTAATTATTTATATTTAAATTGTTATTTTGTTTACTTTGAAATGATAAGAAATAAATGTTATTATGAATGAATGAATTGTTTGTTTTTTTTATTTAATAAATTTAAATTATAAATTTGATCCTCATATTTATTTAGTTAATTAATGTAAACATTTTTGAATACTTACAATTATTAATAAATAGTATATTGACTTTTGTTTTGAATTTAAAAATGTATAGTATTTTAAAATACTATAATAAGTAATCAAATGATTATGTAACAGTTCGAAAAGTGACCTAATAATTTAATGATATATTTTTCCCTATTTCAGAAAGATATAAGTCTGTCATCATACTGTAAAATTGAGAAGATAGATGATTGAGTGCAAAGTGGTATTTTACACAAGAATTAAATACAAAGGCCAGAACTGATGGACAATTATATTTCAATAGTAATAATAGTTTATATTTTTGATTCTTGAAAAGGAGCAGTATCCTATGGGATTACAAATAAAATCACTATTTTCACACACCTCATACTTTTAAGTGAAAGGAAATAACCAGAATTCAGTTATTATCAGTACTGTTGTTTAGGCCTATTGGCTTCTTTTGTAATACAAGAAATCAAAATAATAGAATTTTCCTTGTATTTAAGAAGGCTAAAACCATACATTCGTAATTTATTTATTGAGTGTATTTAATTATTCCATCATTATTTATTAATATTGTATAAAGTGAGATTTTTCAGTATTTTTATTGCATTTTAATCCTGTCTGTAATATTGAAAGTTGAGCTAATAAAAGTGGGTTGAAAAGAACAAATTATGATTATGAATTTTTAAAATTAATATTTAATACTTTTACTTTTTTGAAATTAAAAAAATGTAACAATTGTTTTTGTATCTAGTAATGTTTGTACAGTATACTACAGTTGTGGCAGATCGTAGTAAAATTCCCCTTGCAATGAAATAACTTTGTAGGCCTGAAGCACACAAAATAGAAAGAGAGGGTCCGAACAGGGGAAAGAACATCCCCCTGCCCATTAATTTTTTTTTTTTTTTTAAATTAAAAAGACAGTTTTGGACAATATATTTGGCAATTATTACAATTCATCTCCAAAAAAATGCTTCTCTCGCACATAAACTAAGCCATCATCCCAGCCTAGGCCAAACGCGGCCGACCTTGGGCGTGAAGTGCGTAGCATCGCGCTGCGCCCCGCGACACTATTTATAACTATGCCTCAACCGACTGCCTACAAAATTCGTCCTTCATACAGTCAGTGTTTATTCTGTAGCCGTTTGAGGTTGGACAGTGATATACGCATATGTAAGTGTAATATCAAATGGAGTAAATTTATATAATCGAATTTTATATAGATGTTCTTTCATTTTGACGCGAAAGATAAAATAAAGTCGTACTGTTTATCGCGTAGATGTAAATCCTATTTGTTTTCATTGATTTGGTGGCGTGCCGCATTGCCTACTGGGTAATCCGCTTGCCGGAATGGCTGCCCATGGAATTATCATTTTTTGAGCGTCAGTTCCATATCTTGCGCCACTACGTGGCGCTATACGATCTTTGGTTTTTGGCTGTTGGCTTGCAGTTTTCTGATTGGTTGTTTACGGTCTGCCGGCCTATACGACGCATGCTCCATTATTTTCAAAAAGTTGTGCAGTATTTCTTATTCTTTACTCGATTTTATTTGATTTAATTTAAATAATTGTTTGTTGCAATAATATAGGATTACAAATAATAATATTAATTATATTTTGAATGGTAATTACGGACCATGCTTCTATTCCCGTCACCTCAACCCAGAACACCCCCCCCCCCACCTCTCCCCTGGGTCCTCTCCCGTACTCCCACGACGTACACCCAGCCATCCGCTTTCGCTCTTCTCCGAATTCCCTTGGTTGTTAGGAAAAAAACTAGTTGCAAAACCAATTGAAACAACCTTGCCCGGTTGAAAAACCCATTGGACCAGTTGACTAGTTGAACTCAGTTGAGCTTTGGGAATACCAGTTGGCCAGTTGGAAAAACCAGTTGACCTGTTGAAAAACCAGTTGACCAGTTTGAAAAACCAGTTGACCAGTTTGAAAAACCAGTTGACCAGTTGAAAAACCAGTTGACCAGTTTGAAAAACCAGTTGACCAGTTGAAAAACCAGTTGACCAGTTGAAAAACTAGTTGACCAGTTGGAAAAACCAGTTGACCAGTTGGAAAAACCAGTTAGACCAGTTGAAAAACCAGTTGACCAGTTGTTAAAACCAGTTGAACCAGTTGGAAACCAGTTAGACCAGTTGAAGACCAGTTGGACCAGTTGAAATTTCCAACTGTTCTCAACTGGAATTTTTACCTGGGCAGGTAGCCTACGTTGGCTAGGTTACAGGACTGATTGCCCATAAAACATTCGATGTATAAATATCAACACCCCAGACAGTGTAATAATGACCTTTCCAGACCGAAAACCATTCTGGTTTGACTGAGGGTCTGGGCTTCTCCAAGATTACGCAAGTTGTCTAGGACCTCTTCAGGTAAAGCTTCAATAATGGGGCTATTCGATTCGATTCGAACATTCGATGTATAAATATCAACACCCCAGACATTGTAATAATGACCTTTCCAGACCGAAAACCATTCTGCCCGAAATTACGATACTCTCTCGATACAACTCCATATTTTATTAGTGGAAAATGCATTTTTATTTAACATCAATCTTATCAAGCCAGCCAAAGACTGAATACGTACATCAAAAGTACAAAGAACAATGTATAAACCTATAAACAATTATTTGCAATTAGCTATGTATAATAAATAAAATCAACCATGAAGTTGTAAAATAAGCATAGAAACATAACATTTATATCTAGCATTTTTAACATTATTATATTCAAACAACAGCATCGGACTCTGTTTTCAATTTAAATCGTTTGATTCGTGAGTCGAGGTAAAGAAAGTGCTTTACCATTTTTCTTTCAAAAGCATAGGCCTATAGCAAACAAGGCCAACAGCCACTGTAAGTCGCGTGCAGTTCAAAGAGTACAGAAAACGCGATAAAACGCAAAGTGATATCGGACCGACGCTTTCACGCGACTAAAAACAAAAGTAAATATAAAACCTAACTAGATAGAAAAACTAAAAACAGTTAATTTAAATATAGAATCATATAAACATATACAGATACAAAATTTACATATTTGTAACAAAACATATTTTAAATTTAATACAGACCACATAAATAAATCGAGATAGAATTTGTAGAAGGTAAGTTTGCGTTTGCTGGGTTTTACAAAATAATGCTAATACACGCGTCCACACAAATGGTGCACGTGTAATACGTATCAACAAACCTAACCCTGGGAAGGTTTTAAACAATATACTGTACTTCAAAAAATCACCCGAGTGCATGGAGTTGTAATTACAACTCCCTGGTGTTAGGAAGTGTAGGGGTGGGTGAGTATTACGAAGATACTAGAGTTATGTGGGTAATGATCGGTATCAAAGTGATCAGAATTGTACTGGGAATGTTTTATATAACATTTTGAAACCCGTCCTTGGGCAGGTATACTTGCAAGTAATAATAAGTGGCTATCAAAGTTATGTTTTTGATCGTAGGCCTATAACTGTCAATCTTCGAGTTTACAATAACAACCCCGCCTTCTAATTTAAATGTTAAAACGTTTTGTGCCACGCTTGAGTAGGCTCAGCTAACAAAATTCATTTTGTCGCGACAAAATGAATTTTGTTGCAACAAAATGAATTTTGTCTACACAGAATGAATTTTGTCTACACAGAATGAATTTTGTCTACACAGAATGAATTTTGTCTACACAGAATAAATTTTGTCCACACAAAATAAATTTTGTCAACACAAAATGAATTTTGTCAATACAAAATGAATTTTGTGTTGACAAAATAAATTTTGTATTGACAAAATTAATTATGTGTAGACAAAATTGTAATATTTCGACAAAATTAGCAATGTCCCATACGGCGCCCCGTACACGAATAGGCTACATTCGCTACATTTTTAAATTTTCGTGTATTCATTAGGCCTAAATTCACTTTAATTATTATCATTAACAAAAGTTAATCCACAACTAAACAATAGTTAACTTAACTTTGATTTAACTAGAAAATAGTCGTTAACTCTTAACTTAATTCTTTGTATAAAACTCAAATACCGATTTTCTTATGAATTCTTGTAATGTGTGCACTCAACCTAAAATATCTAGGCTGGCGTAATAAATTCCTCGCATAGTTATATAGCACATACACGAATTACATTAATGTATCCACAGAGAAAAACTCTGATAAAAGAAAATAGAGTCCATTTCCATGTATGCATTAGTTAGTTATTAGTGTATTTTGACATCTAAATCATCGTTTAGATTAGATCGTTTGGTATTATATGACCCAGATATTGAAATTTGTTTTAGGTTACCCATATGTCTTCTTACTAATTGGGGATAAATTACATTAAATTACATACAGACTTCTTCTCATTAGTATTATATATAAAATATCACGATTAGGCCTATAAGCATATAGGCCTACTTTTGACACACACATTTACAATGTTCTAGACCATTCATACTTGGTGCATTGCAGCAACCAAAACTATATTGTCGGCGTACTTACTTTAATAAATGCAGAGGGAAGAGCACTTTACCGTCAAGATAAAATAAGCTTCTGTGTACTTATTTAGATCTTCCATACCAGTTCTCCTAATAAACCTATTTAATGTGTCGGTGAAAATATTAATTCACAATTTTAGTAAATAGCTCCAGCAGCAGGCACCGGTTGATTTAATAATGATTTATTATTTTTGATATTTTTCATGAAGGAGTGGAAGTGCCTCAGGGCGAACAGAAATTCTTTATAACATTGATCCGATGGCGGTGTTGAGTAAAGGGGGTAAGAAATGGAACGGACAATCGTTCGATGTTAAGATCAGTGCTGCCATTAGGTCTGGTGATATGAAGCTAATTACAGGCGACAAAGGTAAGCACAACGTTGATGATTTCACAAAGATTAATTAGAAATTTCCCAATAGGCCTACAGTTGTATATTTTTTAAATATTCAACATACATTTTGTCAGACTGCCGTCCTTCTATCACCTTGTGCCTTTTCACAATTATTATTGTACATTCCTGTTAACAACATGTCAACTTTTTTTTTGTATTGTACCATATGGACAATTCATTGTCTGAAATAAAAGTTGAATTGAAAACAAACAAACTACAGACAACACACAAGTGGTATAAATGAATATTGAAGTGAATATAAGTAAAGTTTTGTATTGTGTGAAAACGAAAAGTAATTTAGGCATAATTAATAAAATAGGAACTGATGGATGGATTGCTCCTCCAGACGCCTCATTGACGTCTGTATCTGGTCCTGCATACTCGGGACAAGTCGCCTGGCTTTACAACATCACAGCCGATCCTACAGAAGAGAATGATCTTGCCGAAACCGAAATTGATACGGTGATTGCGTTATTGGATAGACTCGCCGTGTATGAAGCGGATGCAGTTGCAGTAAATTACCCGGCTTCGGAGTCTGGTGCCAATCCAAACACCAACGGCAATGGAGGTGTATGGGGCCCGTGGGCATAATATAATGTTTGCCAAAATTGTTGTTAGAAGTTTTTTTGTTTGCCATATAACTTTTATTCCATCATGTTTTATGAGACTTCTGTCCCATTTAAATTAAATTAAAACTACAACTAGTACAGTAACCGGTATAATAACGTCTATATACCTCGCATATGAGTGTGTTCACTGCCATTTCTTATTGTAGACATTATGCCCTTTTCCATACTCTACATTACGATTTTGCTTGATCCTTATTAAAACATGAAATCTCTATTAATCTTTATATTATTATTTTTTTTAAATTGTTTTATATAATTTAGTACCGTACACACTTCTTTATGTAAACGTCAATGTTTCTCATTACAAAAGGTAAAACTAATTTGTATAATAAACTAGATTTGAACTCGTCACTATGGACGAGTTAGGTTATCCGCCGCGCAAACTCCACGTGCACGTCATACGGTAGTATATTGCGCACAGAAAAAAGATTATGCTATTGTGTCTGAAGAAAATAAAATTATATTAGTGTGCTCTCTATTTTGTATACATTGTTTATATACAGTATTCACTCAGTGCAGTTTTGGTGAAAATTATGGGACCCGCCTTTTATTCCATTTTTTAACATCATAACGTCATCAAAATGAAACACGTAGATATATCAATTTTGGAAGAAAATTATGTGAGCAACAACATATTAACGTGTTGAAGAAATTTGGATACGTAGAATATGGATGCGCGCTCTTAAATGTCATGAACTATGACGCAAAATATGAAAATACGACTTTTATAATTAAACTGGCCATATAATGACGTCACAACATCCGATTCGCAAAAATGTCCACATGAATTCATATCTACAGTTCAACAGCTTCCCGAAAACGTTTAATCATGAGTATCACTTTTCATTCTGAAGAGCTATAACATATTGAAATTTACTGTAATGATGAAAATAGGTGACCCAAGTAATGCACGATTTTGAACATGATGACGTCATCAAAATTTTTAAAAATGGTAAATCATGCGAAAGATAATTGACTGACCTAAACAATATCAAAATCTGAGGTGGGGGATGGAATACGGATAAGTGAAGATGCGCTCTATATCAAATGTGATGAGCTATGAGGAAGAGACAAAAATCCTATATTTTATATTCGAGTGGCCATATGATGACGTCACAATGTCCGGTTATCCATATTGATGCATGATCCGATATCTACAACTCATCATCTTCCAAAATAGGATAAATAAAAATAACTTTGACCCTTTATTTTAGAAACTATGACTGTAAAAAGGCAAAATCAAAACGCACGCGAATTGTCCAATTCGAAGTGTTCGTATGATGTGATTTTAAGTCGAAATTGTTTAAAAATTGGTAAAATTACTAGAAAAGGCTGGAAAAACACAATTCACGCTACGTCCGCACCGAGTGCGAAAACATTTGCGCTGGCGTTGAAATTTTGATATACTTAAAATGACATGAAACGCTTATATAGTAGATTAGAAATTTATTTTTGCACTTTAAAATTTGAAACGCACGTTCGCGTGTAACTTTCTCTAGCACATGATATATATTAAAAATTTTGCTAAGTTTCAATTTAAAATGTTATTTGGTTTACGACCTATGTTAAATACGCTAAATTCGTAAAATCGCACGTAAATCACTTTGAAATTAGACGCAAGGCAAACTTAAGCATGAACAAACGAAGAATAACAGTACCTTGTCTATTACTGTATTATTATTCACAAGAAGTAGACAACGATGAGTATCTAGATCAGGATTAGGGCCTACACGTTGTAGCTACACTACACTTAAGATTAGCCTGGATTATAGTCACGTGATATGCAAATCAAATTGTTTCAAACTTGTCTCCATTAATTCATGTAAAGTATAGGAGCAACAAAATACTTTCATGTTTTTCTTATATTTAAACAAATGTAATTACACATTAATTTACAGTGAAATATCGACGTGCACAGCGTACAGAAGTACTTGCGTCAAAGAATATTGCGCGCGCGTGCGCTAGTACATTATAACGTTCGATTGATTGATTTTGGAACAAAACATCCCATAACTACGTCCCATTTAATAACAATTATGTAATATTTTCAATTCATAGAGCATGCTTTGATGTCAAAATAAAATAATAAAGTTTCGTGGATATATTTGTTAATATACTGTTACTGAAAAGGGTATGAACAATTATTTAAATAATAAAGGCAAATTATTACAAATGAAATTATGAACAAGTCTACGAGTCTCTGAATGTTAATAACGTTGGCGGCGCAGTTTGTGTAAAAAACACACAGAAAGCCATTGTACTTAAAGAGAGGTGAATTTGTGTGTTTTTTGTATTGGTTCATACTTTGATGTATCCTAACTTCCATGTAGGCCCTAGCATTTATTTTTTTGTTATTATAAAATATATATATATATATTTTAACAAATCAATACCATTAATAAAATTAATTACTAAAATGAAAACGGAATCTAAGCGTTACTTCATAGACAACAAAATCTAAAAATAGTGCATGAACTATAATAGGAAAACGCTATACAAAAGAGACGCGCGCGCCCTCATCGTGCGAATTCTTTGACACAAAAATGGCTTCTAATTTTCAATGTCGGCCATATAATCTACAGCGCCCGCCCTCATCATGACAACATAAACAATTTTAAATTCTTTTTCGGCAAAAAAAAGAAAAGGCTAGGCCTAGCCTAGGCCTAGAGCGTAGTAAATTGAGTAATATAAGTTCTGAGGTGTGTATATTTTGCTTCTTTTATCTAGGATAATTAATAAATATTCTAGGCCTAGGCGTAGGCCTATATATAGGCTAAGTAAGTACTACTGTAGCGTATGTAGTTTGCTGAGTTAAAAGAGAAAAGGTAAGGCTAAAGCCTAGCTAGGGCCTCTAGGCCTAGGCCTAGGCCTACTAGGCCTAAAAATGTGGACCTGGCCCTAGGCTCCTAGGCCTACTCTACCTAGCTTAGGTCCAGGGTAGATGTACCAGACCTCGGCAGGTTACAGGGGAATTCGTTATTTTTGGTGTATTTTTTAAAACCAGTGTTATGCGCGATTTGAACGATTTGCGCAATTTGAAATTGGGCAAAAAAAATCTTTGCGCAATTTGAATTGAAACATGTGTTTCAAATTGCGCAAGCAACGTATTAAATTGCGCAAGTAATCTGCAAATTGCGCAAGGTTTTTCGACAGATTGTGAAATCATGCACACCCATATTTTTATAGTAATTTCTAAGAATGATTCAAAATTAAAGATAAATATCGCATTTCCTTATTTTTGTAGTGCAAATATTGTTATAAGTTAGCATACCGTCGAAGAACCGACGAAGGAAAACGAAGCGGTGGTGTTCCACCAGGCGGGCGCGGCGCGGGCGGCCGGCTATAGCCTACTACTCTAGCCTAGCTAGGGTCTGGACTACTGATACTGACTAGGTTACATGGCCTAGCTTAAACTAATATTAAAAACTTAAAAAGTGAGTATTAAACATTATCTTCATTGAAATGGTCTTATTTATACCGTACTGACGCGGGTATAAGCCCACCCCCCTCGAACATGAAATCACGTCAAGTTTGGGGGGTGGGCTTATACCCGAGGATCCAAAAATGCAGATCGTCAAAAACAGCACATGTACACTGTGTATTCCACCATGCGAGCGAGCGCCCTCACGTGTAAGACGTTTCCTCGAGGTGTAGACGTTACACGAGGTGTAGAGTGTCGGAAAATTAAGTTTATAGTTCGTGTAATTTATCGTAGAATATCTTATTTTAAACATCAATTTAACAAGAATTTATCAAGCAGAAAAGCAAGTATACAATGTTCGTTAAATAGAAATGTACCAAAGAAATTTAATAAGCTTGTTTATGGCAGCCGATACGAAATAGTGGTTTTCCGTTTTGGCGACTTGTAGCGTCGTGTGTGAAGCGATCTTCGACCGCGATGGAGTGTAAACAAAACAGGACCGCTAGGCCTCATATGGCCTAGCGTATATTAGCCTAGCTTGGTTATGATCAAAGGTAGGTGTATTCGGTGTATGGACGTCGCCAAATACAAAATAATGTATTACGACACACACTGTAGATCTTCGAATTAATGGGTGGGCTTATACCCGAGTGCCTCATTTTTCATGAAAATTAGTCAAAAGTCGGGGGTGGGCTTATACCCGAGTATGGGCTTATACCCGCGTCAGTACGGTAATAAAATACTAAATTTTAAACTCCTCTGCCTAGGCCTAGCCATGTATGGGAAAATTTACAGTTCGTTTTCAAATTGCGCAAAGGTGTCATATTGCGCAAGAACTATCTTGCGCAATTTACAAATTGTGCAGCGCAATTTAAAATTGCGCAAAGATTTTCTTGCGCAATTTGAAATTGCGCAAGTTGATTGCGCAATTTAAAATTGCGCAAAAAAATCCTTGCGCAATTTTAAATTGCGCAAGAATTCTTTGCGCAATTTCAAATTGCGCAAGGATTTTTTTGCGCAATTTCAAATTGCGCAAATCGTTCAAATCGCGCATAACACCAGCACAAAATATTTTGGCGCTAGTTCCTATTCGCACCTGTCGTTTATTTCGACTCAAAATTGGTTAAGTAACTTTATTGAGAGTACCACACCTTAGAATTAGGCCTAAAAATACTTTTACGAAGAAGATCACACAAAAATTAAGAAAATAAATCCTTTAAATTGATGAATTTACAGACGTGTTTCTCGCGCATCGGTTCGTGAATTTCGCATACTCCATGTTTAATGTTGTTGTTTCTATGGAGCGCCAAAAGAGCAATCATAAAATCAGCTAAAAACTCAGTATAATGCGTATATTTAATGCATTTATTGGTGAAAATTACGTTAAATTTTATCATATTTTGTCAATGTCAATGCAACAAAAATATTACTGTTGATACTGAACTGTACATGGTTTTTGCAGGAACTTTTAGGAATGAAAATCAACAAATTCATCATCATATTACATGTACTGTAGGGGTATACCTGATCTAAATAGTATTCCTCTTAGTCTTACTCTTAACTTAGGCCTATTCGAAAACAGCACATTACAGCATTTTTATTGACAAAATATATTAAAATTAAACGTGTATTTCAATTATAAATACATTAAAAGAAGACGCATTCCACCGAGTTTTTAACCATCTATTGTTATTGCTCTTTTGGCGCTCCATAGATTCGAAAATATTGAACTTCGAGTATGCTAAATTCGCGAACGGTATGTGAGAAACATGTCTGTAAAATCAATTTATTTGTTACTTTTTATTGATTGTGATTCTTCTTCATAAAAGTACTTATGAGGCCCAATTTTAAGGTGTGGTATTCACAATAAGTTACTTAACATTTTGGGGTCAAAAGGAAGTCGAAATTCAAACAGGTGCGAAACGGAACTAGCGCCAATATTTTTTGGTAGAGTTTTTACTATTCATATACGCCATGGCTAAAGATACGGTACCGTATCCTAACTTCCGTTTACTAAAGGAATTATAATTAAATGTTGAAAATTGTGTTGTCTAGTTTATTCGTCCATAGTTACTATGAGGGTTTTATATTTATTCCAAATGGACTAGTTAGGCCTATATTTTTTTTATTAAACTTTGTTTACCGATGGTGACCATAAACAACAAGCAAATGCGGACAATAAAGGGGCCCTCAAATACTATGATTTAGACAGTAGCCCCAGGGCTGAGTGACAGAAATCAGCGCACACGCAGCAGCTGGCCCCAGCCTGGCACCGCTTTCTACACAAACAAACTCATATAATGAGGATAGTACATAGTAAGTAGGCCTAGGCCTCTTTTGAAACGGTTTTCTCTATTCTAGAATCAAAATCAACATGTTTTGGCTTTTCAATAATAACAGATGTAGGCTATACATTTAGTTTTTGTCACACACGACGGCGATAATAGCGATAAATGAAGCATTAAGAAAATGTTAAGCGGTTGATCACTGTTTTCGCGATATGAAAAAAAATCCATATAAAAAAGTCCTTATACGATGACGTCACACACGTACCAGCACTCCATTGGCTGATTATGACGTAATGCAATTTTACCGTACCTTTAGCAAATGGAAGTTAGGACACGGTACCGTATCTTTAGCCACGGCGATTTATATAAGTAGTAAATACAGTGTGAATTATCAAATAAATATTTATAATTAACAAACAATAATAAAAAATGTGATTTTTATTTATGTACCTAACCTTGGCATGTGTGTGCCAATCCTCGGCATACGCTGCCCAAGCAAGCCCTGAAATTATGTGCGAGCGTTTGCGCAATCGATCGTCGATGAAATAGCAGGCCTAACTTGGCTAGGCCTAGCCATGGCCAGATGTGAAATAAATGAGTCAAAAAACAGCGATATTAACTTTATTTTACCAACAATTATATTTTGAATAAAATTTAATAAACAACATTGCAAACAATTTCATTTAATTAGTTCTGTTAGGTGCCGAAGTCTGGCACATATCATTAATTATCAACACCCCTCATAAACCCTATAAATTTTCATTGGTTTGAAAATGGAATATTCTGGAATGCTGCTACAATACAGTAGGAGCCTATTTCAATCTCAGACATGTCCCTCGTATGTTATTTTTCCTATCCTGGAATTTTAAATGGAACAGTCACATGTTAGCTGATTGATCTATTTTGCTGACATTTTCAGGTTTCAATGTTTATGGCTACTGGCAGACATGTTTCGCTGTTGTCTAGTAAACGATCGGTGGTTTATATTTACCACCTATAAATAAAGTATATTATACTTTAAAATAAAAAAAAAAATCAATTAATTATTTATAACTATAATATAAACAAAACCTGCCGAGGTTTGGCACATTCCCTATGTCTGGTACATCTACCCTACTAGATAGAGGGCTTACTTATTATATCCGGGCTGTTGCTACAACACTCCAGTACTAACTAGGCCTCAGTAGGTAGGCGAGTTAGTAGACTAGGCTAATAGTAGAGGGAACAGACAATCGGGTCCATTGTAAGACGATCAGGCCCAAAGTGCGAGATGATTTTGCCCAACAAGGTTTTAAGACGATCGGAACCAGAAACGATCAGGCCCAGACGATCGGGCCCAACAGGTAAGACGATCGGGTATATTTTATTTTGGTCGCAATAAAACCAACTTTTGGAATTTTTTATGGCGCGCGCCACTCTTTAATAGTTCAATTTTTATCATAGCGATCATGGTTTTTAAATATATTGGGTTTTATTGCGTTTATTTGTATTTGACTCGCGCACTAAATACATGTTCGTGATCACTATACATTTCGTAATCGTTTTTATATTAGGTATGCCTACTGTAGATTATTTATTTTACTGTTTTTATTTTTTCTGTTTTATTTTACTATTTTACTGACGATGAGTATTAATGCTAATTAGTTATCCGCTTGGTATACCAAGCGGATAACTCCTTGTTATTGTATGAGATCAACAGTTTTTTTCTGTATTATTAGTTATCCGCTTAGTAGCGGATAACTCCTTGTAATCGTCCTGTTACTTTTTTTTTAGTTATCCGCATTCAGCGGATAACTCCTTGTAACTGTCCTGTTACTTTTTTTAGTTATCCGCATTTAGCGGATAACTCCTTGTAACTGTCCTGTGTCTTTTTTGGCATTATTCTTCAGTCTTTCTCCCTCACTTTTTGTGCAGAGCGTATCTCTAAAATGGGTAAACATAACATTTCATAACTTTGTCAACATATGGGCATTTACGTGAAGTTGTGCACCTCCTATTTTTGAATGACGTCATAGTTACGCAACGTGACTTACGCGTGATTTTATGATTTTTTAAAATTGATCATAGATTTAAAACCAAGCGTAATTTTGTTTTTACACTTTGTGAAAATTTAAGTCATATCAAGGGCAAACTTTTTGTGCACAAAAAATGGCATGTTTTACAAGAAGTTACGCGCGCACGCGCGTTTGAAATTTTAAAATGCGAAAAATCAATTTCTAATCAACTTTCTACGCGTTTCATGTCATTTTAAGCATGTCAAAAATTCCCACGCGTGCGCAAATTTTTACGTGTGCGGTGCGCACGTAGCATTAAAGACATACTTTTTTTGCGTGATTTATGTTTTTCCAGCCTTTTCTAGTAATTTTACCAACTTTTCCAACAATTTCGACTTAAAATTACATCATACGAGCACGTCCAATTGGATAATTTGTGCGCGTTTTTGATCAATAAGTTCAAAAAATCGTCAAAATTATGCCTTTTTTTAAACAGGCATAGTTTCTAAACTAAACGGTGAAAGTTATTTTTATTACGTATTCTGGAAGTTGATGAGTTGTAGATATCGGATCAAACATTAATGTGGCTATCCGGACATTGTGACGTCATCGTATGGCCACACGAATGTAAAATATGGGATTTCTGTCTCTTTCGTTTTTGCTCATCACATTCAATGGAGCGCATCTCCACTTATCCGTTTTTCATTTTCTCCGAGATTTTAATAGTGTCTAGGTCAATCAACTATCTTTCGTATGAGTTAAAAATATTATAATTTTTATGACGTCATCATATCTAAAAATGTAAATCATATTTTCACGTATTTTCATCTTTACAGTAAATTTTAATCCGTTATAGCTCGTAAGAATAAAATGTGATAATTAAAGATTAAAATGTTTTCTGGAAGCTATTGGATTGTAGATATGAAATCATGTGAACATTTTGCCAATCGGATGTTGTGACGTCATTATATGGCCAGTTAAATAAAAACAGTCGTATTTTCATCTTTTGCGTCATAGTTCATTACATTTAAAAGAGCGCGCATCAATATTTCACGTATTCAAATTTCTTCTACACGTTAATATGTTGTTACTGAGATAATTTCCTCCCGAAATTGCTATCTTAGTGTTTCATTTTGATACCGTAACCATGTTAAAAATTTGAATAAATTGCGGGTTACGTAATTTCACCTATTCTACACTGTATGTAATATGTATACAGATTATACTGTATTTACTATATGACACAAAATAGACTGAATTCAGCACTAACAACGTATGATATTCTTCAGTTCAGGTCATAATCTTTATCTGCTGTGTGCAATATTCCAACGTATGACGTGCACGTGGCGTTTGTCGTGCGGATAACTAACTCGTCAAAGTGACGAGTTTCATGTCTAGTTTTTTAGTTATCCGCTTAGTAGCGGATAACTCCTTGTAATCGTCCTGTTACTTTTTTTTGGTTATCCGCACTTGGCGGATAACCTCTTGTTATTGTCAGGATCTTTTTTTTTTTTTTTTTTTTTTTTTTTTTTTTTCTTTTTAGTTATCCGCATTCAGCGGATAACTCCTTGTAACTGTCCTGTGTCTTTTTTTTTTTTTTCATTATTCTTCAGTCTTTCTCCCTCACTTTTTGTGCAGAGCGTATCTCTAAAATGGGTAAACATAACATTTCATAACTTTGTCAACATATGGACATTTACGTGAAGTTGTGCACCTCCTATTTTTGAATGACGTCAGTGTTGCGCAACATGACTTACGCGCGTTTATATGAATTTACAGATAATAACATAGATCGAAAACCATATAACAATTTAAATTGAAACTTTGCAAAAGTTTAATTTATATCAGGCGCTAACTTTCTGTTGAGAAAAAGTTGTGTGTTTTACACAAAGTTACGCGCGCACGCGCATTTAAAATTTCAAAATGCGCAAAATTAATTTCTAATCAACTTTCTACGCGTTTCATGTCATTTTAAGCATGTAAAAAATTCCCACGCATGCGCAAATTTTTACGTGTGCGGTGCGCACGTAGCATTAAAAACATATATTTTTCGCGTGATTTATGTTTTTCCAGCCTTTTCTAGTAATTTTACCAACTTTTAAACAATTTCGACTTAAAGTTACGTCATACGAGCACGTCGAATTGGACAATTTGCGCACGTTTTTGATGAAAAAGTACAAAAATTTGTCAAAATTATGCCTTTTTTTAAACAATCGTAATTTCTAAACTACACGGTCAACTTTTTGTGGATGACATATTCTGGAAGTTGATGAGTTGTAGATATCGGATCATGTATTAATATGGCTAACCGGACATTTTAACGTCATCGTATGGCCACACGAATATAAAATTGAGGATTTTTGTATCTTTCGTCATAGCTCATCACATTTAATAGAGCGCATCTCCACTTATACATTTTCCATTTTCACCCCGATTTTGATATTGTCTAGGTCAATCAACTATCTTTCGCATGAGTTAAAAATATTTTAATTGTTTTGACGTCATCGTGCCTAAAAATTTAAATTACATGTGGCATTAATTTCATCTTTACAGTAAATTTTAATCTGTTATAGCTCGTAAGAATAAAATGTGATAATCACGATTAAAACGTTTTCTGGAAGCTATTGGATTGTAGATACGAAATCATGTAAAAAAATTTTCAATCGGATGTTGTGACGTCATCATATGGCCCGTTAAATAAAAAAAGTCGTATTTTCATATTTTGCGTCATAGTTCATCACATTTAAAAGGGTGCGCATCTATATTTTACGTATTCAAATTTCTTCTACACGTTAATATGTTGTTCCTAAGATAATTTCCTTCTGAAATTGCTATCGAAGTGTTTCATTTTGATACCGTCGCCATGTTAAAAATTGGAATAAATGGCGGGTCCCGTAATTTCACCTATTCTACACTGTATGTAATATGTATACAGATTATACTGTTTGCATGTATACTATATGACACAAAATTGACAGAATTCAGCACTAACAGCATATCATATTCTTCAGTTCTTGTCATAATGCCATAATCTTTATCTGTGTGCAATATTCCAACGTATGACGTGCACGTGGCGTTTGTCGTTGTGCGGATAACTAACTCGTCAAAGTGACGAGTTTCATGTCTAGTTTATTCTTCTTTCTTTCCCAGAATTTTGTTGCGCGTATATCTCTAAATCTTCTCAACATAACATTTTGTAACTTTATCAGAAGATTGATCTCTATCTGAATATGTCGTAATAAGGTTTTCGGTACCGTTTGAGTTGCGCAGCGTAAGTTACGCGCGATTTTATGAATTTCGCGTATTTAATTTAGATCGAAAACTATTAAACCATTTAAATTGAAACTTGGCAAAAGTTTAATTTATATCATGCGCTAACTTTCTATGGAGAGAAAATGGCATGTTTCAAAGAAAGTTACGCGCGCACGCGCGTTTAAAATTTCAAAATGGGAAAAATCAATTTCTAATCAACTTTCTACGCGTTTCATGTCATTTTGAGCATTTCAAAAATTCCCACGCGTGCGCAATTTTTTTACGCGCACGTGCGCACGTAGCGCAAAAACATCATTTTTTTGCTTGATTTTTGTTTTTCCTGTCTTTTTTAGAAAATTTACCAACTTTCAAACAATTTCGACTTAAAATCACGTCATACGAGCACGTAGAATTAAACAATTTACGCGCATTTTTGATGAAAAAGTTCAAAAATTTGTCAAAATTATGCCTTTTTTTAAACAATCATAGATTCTAAACTACGTGGTGAACTTTTTTATAATTACATATTCTGTTAGTAGATTAGTTGCAGATATCAAATCATGCATCAATATGGCTAACCGGACATTGTGACGTCATCGTATGACCACTCGAATATAAAATAAATGATTTTTGTCTCTTTCCTCGTAGCTCGTCACATTTAATATAGCGCATCTCCACTTATTTGTATTCCATTTCCCCCCATTTTTTTATGTTGTCTAGCTCTATCAATTATCTTTCGGACGATTCACCATTTTCAAAATTGTGATGACGTCATCATGTTCAAAAGCGTCAATAACTTTGGTCACTTATTTTCACCTATTCTGCACTGTATGTAGTACGTATACAGTATATAGTGTATACCGTATATACTCAGACGTGACGAAAAATAGAGAGCGCACTGAAATTGTTTCAATGACTTAATCGTTTTTCTGCGCGCAATATTTTAACGTATGACGTGCGCGTGGCCTTTGCGCTGCGGATAACCTAACTCGTCCGTAGTGACGAGTTCAAATCTAGTTTTTCTTATTTCTTTCTCCCCCATTTTTGTGTCTCACGTATCTCAAAAACTTCTAAACATAACATTTCATAACTTTGTCAACATATGGGCATATACGTGAAGTTGTGCACCTCCTATTTTTGAATGACGTCAGAGTTGCGCAACGTGACTTACGCGCGATTTTATGATTTTTTATGATTGACCATAGATTAAAAACCAAACGTAATTTTGTTTTGACACTTTGTGAAAATTTAAGTCATATCAAGTGCAAATTTTCTATGGATTAAAAATGGCATGTTTTACAAGAAGTTACGCGCACACGCGCATTTAAAATTTCAAAATGCGCAAAATTAATTTCTAATCAACTTTCTACGCTGATCATGACATTTTAAGCATGTCAAAAATTCCCACGCGCGCGAAAAAATTTACGCGTAAGGGGCGCACGGAGTATGAAAACCATGTTTTTTTTCTGGAATTTTGAGTGTCCAGCCTTTCGTAGTCATTTTAAACAAGATTGACATCATTTCAAGTTAAAATGACGTCATACGTACACGTTGATTTAGACCATTTGCATGCGTTTTAGTTGCAAAAGTGACAAAATATTGTCAAAATTATGCCTATTTTGAATCTATTATAGCTCGTCAGGATCAAAGGTGACCCCAATTTGTTTTAACTTATTATGCAAGAAGATAAATTGTAGATATAAATTCATGCAGAATTTTTACCTCTCGGAAGTTATGACGTCATCGTATGGCCACACGAATGTAAAATATAGGATTTTTGTATCTTTCGTCATAGCGCATCTCATTTAATAGAGCGCCTCTCCACTTATACGTATTCCATTTTAACCCAGATTTTGACATTTTCTAGGTCAATCTACTATTTTACGCATGAGTAAATTTTTTTTAAATTTTTATGACGTCATCATGTCTAAAAATGTAAATAACGTGGGTCACTTATATTTATCTTTACAGTAAATTTTAATCTGTTATAGCTCATCAGAATAAAATGTGATAATCACGATTAAAACGTTTTCTGGAAGCTATTGGATTGTAGATACGAATTCATGTAAACATTTTGCCAATCGGATGTTGTGACGTCATCATATGGCCAGTTGAATAAAAAAAGACGTATTTTCATATTTTGCGTAATAGTTCATCACATTTAAAAGGGTACGCATCTATATTTTACGTATTCAAATTTCTTCTACACGTTAATATGTTGTTCCTGAGATAATTTCCTTCTGAAATTGCTATCCAAGTGTTTCATTTTGATACCGTCGCCATGTTAAAAATTGGAATAAATGGCGGGTCCCGTAATTTCACCTATTCTACACTGTATGTAATATGTATACAGATTTTACTGTTTGCATGTATATACTATATGACACAAAATTGACAGAATTCAGCACTAACAGCATATCATATTCTTCAGTTCTTGTCATAATGCCATAATCTTTATCTGTGTGCAATATTCCAACGTATGACGTGCACGTGGCGTTTGTCGTGGTGCGGATAACTAACTCGTCAATGTGACGAGTTTCATGTCTAGTTTTTCTTTCTTTCTCCCTCATTTTTGTGGCTCGCGTATCTCAAAAACGTGTAAACATAACATGTTATAACTTTGTCAGCATGAGGGCATTCAGGTGAAGTTGTGCACCTCCTATTTTTGAATGACGTCAGAGTTGCGCAACATGACTTACGCCGTTTTTACGAATTTCGCATTTTTAACATAGATTGAAAACCATATAGCAATTTAAATTGAAACTTAACGAAAGTTTAATTGATATCTTGTGCTAACAGAATGTGAAAAAAAAATGGCATGTTTCACAGGAAGTTACGCGCGCACGCGCGTTTAAAATTTCAAAATGCGAAAAATCAATTTCTAATCAACTTTCTACGCGTTTCATGTCATTTTGAGCATGTAAAAAATTCCCACGTACGCGCATTTTTTTACGCATGCGGTGCGCACGTAGCGTTGAAAACCATTTTTTTCGCGTGATTTATGTTTTTCCAGCCTTTTCTAGTAATTTTACCAATTTTTGAACAATTTCGACTTAAAATTACGTCATACGGGCACGTCGAATTGGATAATTTACGTGCATTTTTGATGAAAAAGTTCAAAAAGTCGTCAAAATTTGTCAAAATTATGCCCTTTTTTAAACAGTTATAGTTCCTAAACTAAACGGTGAAAGTTATTTTTATTGCATATTCTGAAAGTTGATGAGTTGTAAATTTTGAATCATGCATTAATATGGCTAACCGGACATTGTGACGTCACCGTATGCCCACGCGAATATAAAATATAGGATTTTTGTATCTTTCATCATAGCGCATGACATTTAATAGAGCGCATCTCCAATTATCTGTTTTCCATTTTTACCCCGATTTTTATATTATCTAGGTCAATGAACTATCTTTCGTATGAGTTAAAAATATTTTAATATTTATGACGTCATCATGTCTAAAAATGTAAATAACGTGGGTCACTTATTTTCGTCCTTACAGTAAATTTCAATCTGTTATAGCTCGTCAGAATAAAACGTGATAATCATGATTAAAACGTTTTCTGGAAGCTATTGAATTGTAGATACGAATTCATGTAAACATTTTGCCAATCGGATGTTGTGACGTCATCATATGGCCAGTTGAATAAAAAAAGGCGTATTTTCATATTTTGCGTAATAGTTCATCACATTTAAAAGGGCGCGCATCTATATTTTACGTATCCCAAATTTCTTCTACACGTTAATATGTGGTTGCTGAGATAATGTCCTTCCGAAATTGCTAACTTAGTGTTTCATTTTGATACCGTCGCCATGTTAAAAATAAGAATAAATGGGGGGTCTCGTAATTTCACCTATTCTACACTGTATGTAACATGTATATACCGTTTGCACTGTATATACTATATGACACAAAATAGACTGAATTCAGCACTAACAACGTATGATATTCTTCAGTTCAGGTCATAATGCCATAATCTTTATCCGTGTGCAATATTCCAACGTATGACGTGCACGTGGCGTTTGTCGTGCGGATAACTAACTCGTCAAAGTGACGAGTTTCATGTCTAGTTTTTTTCTTATTTCTTTCTCCCCCATTTTTGTGTCTCACGTATCTCAAAAACTTGTAAACATAACATTTCATAACTTTGTCAACATATGGGCATATACGTGACGTTGTGCACCTCCTATTTTTGAATGACGTCAGAGTTGCGCAACGTGACTTACGCGCGATTTTATGATTTTTTATGATTGACCATAGATTAAAAACCAAACGTAATTTTGTTTTGACACTTTGTGAAAATTTAAGTCATATCAAGTGCAAATTTTCTATGGATTAAAAATGGCATGTTATACAAGAAGTTACGCGCGCACGCGCATTTAAAATTTCAAAATGCGCAAAATTAATTTCTAATCAACTTTCTACGCTGATCATGACATTTTGAGCATGTCAAAAATTCCCACGCGCGCGAAAAAATTTACGCGTAAGGGGCGCACGGAGTATGAAAACCATGTTTTTTTTCTTGAATTTTGAGTGTCCAGCCTTTCGTAGTCATTTTAAACAAGATTGACATCATTTCAAGTTAAAATGACGTCATACGTACACGTTGATTTAGACCATTTGCATGCGTTTTAGTTGCAAAAGTGACAAAATATTGTCAAAATTATGCCTATTTTGAATCTATTATAGCTCGTCAGGATCAAAGGTGACCCCAATTTGTTTTAACTTATTATGCAAGAAGATAAATTGTAGATATAAATTCATGCAGAATTTTTACCTCTCGGAAGTTATGACGTCATCGTATGGCCACACGAATGTAAAATATAGGATTTTTGTATCTTTCGTCATAGCGCATCTCATTTAATAGAGCGCCTCTCCACTTATACGTATTCCATTTTAACCCAGATTTTGACATTTTCTAGGTCAATCAACTATTTTACACATGAGTAAAATTTTTTTTAATTTTTATGACGTCATCATGTCTAAAAATGTAAATAACGTGGGTCACTTATATTTATCTTTACAGTAAATTTTAATCTGTTATAGCTCATCAGAATAAAATGTTATAATCACGATTAAAACGTTTTCTGGAAGCTATTGGATTGTAGATACGAATTCATGTAAACATTTTGCCAATCGGATGTTGTGACGTCATCATATGGCCAGTTGAATAAAAAAAGACGTATTTTCATATTTTGCGTAATAGTTCATCACATTTAAAAGGGTACGCATCTATATTTTACGTATTCAAATTTCTTCTACACGTTAATATGTTGTTCCTGAGATAATTTCCTTCTGAAATTGCTATCCAAGTGTTTCATTTTGATACCGTCGCCATGTTAAAAATTGGAATAAATGGCGGGTCCCGTAATTTCACCTATTCTACACTGTATGTAATATGTATACAGATTATACTGTTTGCATGTATATACTATATGACACAAAATTGACAGAATTCAGCACTAACAGCATATCATATTCTTCAGTTCTTGTCATAATGCCATAATCTTTATCTGTGTGCAATATTCCAACGTATGACGTGCACGTGGCGTTTGTCGTGGTGCGGATAACTAACTCGTCAATGTGACGAGTTTCATGTCTAGTTCTTCTTTCCATCCTTCCTTTTTGTGGATCGCGTTTCTCTAAAATGTGTAAACATAACATTTCATAACTTTGACAACATATGGGCATTTATGTGAAGTTGTGCACCTCCTATTTTTGAATGACGTAATAGTTGCGCAACGTAACTTACGCGCAATTTTATGAATTTCAATGATTGATCATAGATTAAAAACTAAAAGTCATTTAGTATTGACACTTTGACAAAATTTAAGTCATATCAGGGGCAAACTTTCTACGGATTAAAAATGGCATGTTTCACTAGAAGTTACGCGCGCACGCGCATTTAAAATTTCAAAATGCGCAAAATTAATTTCTAATCAACTTTTTATGCGTTTCTTGTTATTTTGAGCATGTCAAAAATTCCCACGGGCGCGCAATTTTTTACGCATGCGGTGCGCACGTAGCGTTAAAAACATATTTTTTTCCCTTGAATCATATTTTTCAAGCCTTTCCTAGTAATTTTGAAAACAATTTAGACCTTTTCCAATTTAAATAACGCCATACGAACACGTTGAATTAAACATTTCATGCGCGTTTTTTATGAAAAAGCTTAAAAAATCGTCAAAATTATGTCTTTTTTTAAACAGTCATAGTTTCTGAAGTTAACCGTGAACCGTTTATTTTTATTACAAAATCTAGAAGTTGATGAGTTGTAGATATCGGATCATGCATCGATAAGGCTAAAAAAACATTGTGACGTCATCGTATGGCCACACGAATGTAAAATATAGGATTTTTGTCTCTTTCATTATTGCTCATCACATTCAATGGAGCGCATCACGCTTATCTGTATTCCTTTTTCTCCTACATTTATATATTGTGTAGGTCAATCAACTTTCTTTAGCATGAGATAAAAATATTTTAATTTTTATGACGTCATCATGCCAAAAAATTTTAATTACGTGGGTCATTAATTTCATCTTTACAGTAAATTTTAATCTGTAATAGCTCGTAAGAATAAAATGTGATAATCACGATTAAAACGTTTTATGGAAGCTATTGGATTGTAGATACGAATTCATGTAAACATTTTGCCAATCGGATGTTGTGACGTCATCATATGGCCAGTTGAATAAAAAAAGTCGTATTTTCATATTTTGCGTAATAGTTCATCACATTTAAAAGGGTGCGCATCTATATTTTACGTATTCAAATTTCTTCTACACGTTAATATGTTGTTCCTGAGATAATTTCCTTCTGAAATTGCTATCTAAGTGTTTCATTTTGATACCGTCGCCATGTTAAAAATTGGAATAAATGGCGGGTCCCGTAATTTCACCTATTCTACACTGTATGTAATATGTATACAGATTATACTGTTTGCATGTATATACTATATGACACAAAATTGACAGAATTCAGCACTAACAGCATATCATATTCTTCAGTTCTTGTCATAATGCCATAATCTTTATCTGTGTGCAATATTCCAACGTAAGACGTGCACGTGGCGTTTGTCGTGGTGCGGATAACTAACTCGTCAAAGTGACGAGTTTCATTATGTATTTCATTTACTTTTACAGGTGAGGAGGAGAGGATGTGCTTTTTAAAATTACTGTTATTGTAAAAATATGATTGTTTATAATTATACTTATTAAATGTTAACATTGTTTAAATGTAATCATTAATATAATAAATGTCAATGGTCGGATAATTCTATGTGGTAGGAGATGAGACGAGTAAACCTTCCTGCGCGCATGTTGTTCTTCAGCACATGATTTTGTTGTTGACTGACACGTCAGGGATTCTCCTTAAAATAAAACTTAGCATTTTACGAACTACTGTAAACATCAACGCGGGTAAGAGTTTCCTGCCAAAAGTGGAAACAGTTTGAATTTATGATATTTTTAATTAGGTTCTCTGTCATATCAGTAAAATAAAAAACAAATAAAAAAAAGTCCGTGTCTAATACTATAGATAATGGTAATGTCATTTGTAATTAACATCTGTTTAATTTCTGCATGTACACTTTTGTGGGTAAATCACCCACCTTTTTATTATTCTTAAATCCATTGTAGATTCATCTTTCCTCAATCAACATATTTTATAATAGGCCTACCCTAAAACTTGCATTGTAGGCATAGAAAGAACGTCTATACTATATTACTAAATAAACTATTTTAACTATTAATTTCTGATTTATTTTCATTATATACATTGAACGTTAACAATTTCAGGATGTTTACATTATAATAATAATACTGTTATTGTTAATGCATTGGCCTAGCTAGGCTACTTATCAACCTGAGAGATTTGAAATGCGTGACAGACTCTCCGCCATTTTGGTTATTTCGGCTTACCCACCGGCTCAACAACAAAAATTCAGGGCATATCGGGGTTTTCCCTTTATAATGCAAATGTCACTGTCAGTGTGGCATCACACTTCACACAAGATTTTACATTACATCACGATACATTAATCCCGAAACTGTGGGCGTTTGGTACATTTACGAACACTATTTTGTTTTAAATATTAGCATTCCTCATTTTTTTGATTATGCAGCAGAATTACAACACCAACCAAGAGTAACAAAAAAATGTCAAGCTCAACCAAGGCAAGATTTGAAGAACTTTTACAACAGGTAGCTACTGAACAGAATGAGTAAGTTTTAAAGATCGTGTTGTGCAGCCCGCAAAGGCTTTTTACCATGTTATTGTATGTATTATAATGAAGGTTTGGAACTCAAGGAACATATACCGTATTGTTTTCCAGTTTAAAACTCTTATTCTAGGATAACCAATGTGATTTTTCAGTTATTTATGATTTGACATATTTTGTATCAAAATTGAATTTGAAACAGGATCACAACAATCCTTTTTTCATTAGTCAAATACTAACCACAAGATAAACATTTAGGATTTGTGTGTTTCTATTTTTATTTTTGCCAAAACATTCACTGAATAAGTTCTACATTCATGATACTTGATAGAGGTAACCCATGACATTTATTTATGTAAAGTGAAATTTATTATTCTGCATTCAAGATGACTTTTTCTGTAATTTGCATATTTGATATATGGATTAACTTTTGGAACTTTTTTAAGTGAAAAGAAAGCAAGCCCAAAAAAAAAAAAGAAAGCAAGAAGGCGAGCAGATGAGCAAATGGTAAGTATGTGTGTTTTTTTTATGGTAACATGATTCTATGTTGCTTCATTTGTTATCACAAATCGTTCTTTGTTGTTGTGGTAGATTTCAAGACATCCTTCCTTTATTAGCCTGAGCCACTAATGAAAAAAAATAGTTTGTATATTTTGTACGGTTGTATAAATGTTTCCTACTCAACTCAAATTGGACGGCAATTGTACTGGGAAGGTTTTAAACTACATTTGAAAACCAACCCAAGTGAGGAAAAATGCTGGAATTGCTAGGTAGGGTTTGAAAATGACTGCAATTGTACTTTGACTTATTAGTTATCCGCAACTTGGCGGATAACTCCTTGTGATTGTATGAGATCATCTTCAACTGTTTTTTTCTGTATTATTCTTCTTTCTTTCCACCCTATGTGTGCATCGTGTTTCTCTAAAACGTGTAAACATAACATTTCGTAACTTTGTCAACATATCAACATTTACGTAAAGTTGTGCACCTCCTATTTTTGAATAATGTTAGAGTTGCGCAACGTGAGTTGCACACGATTTTATGAATTTAAATGATTGATTTTAATCTGATTTAATTTGGTAATTAAAAACCAAAAGTCATTTTGAATTGACACTTATTAATTAATTATAAATGGCATATTTCCTACAAAGTTACACACGCACGCGCATTTAAAATTTTTAAATGTGTAACATTAATTTCTGATAAATTTTCTATACGTTAGGACATTTTGAGCATTTTGCATGCGCACAGCTCGTACATAGCATACTTTCTGTGACAGATTTAATTTATTTTTATGAATTTGAATTACAGAATAATGACGCATGTGCATGTTAGACTTTAAAAACTGTGCGCCTAAAAATTTCAAATTCAATGCAAATTTATGAAAAATATGCCTACTTTAAATCTATTATAGCGCTTCAGGAAGACCATTGACCCACCATTTTTTCAACTTATTTTGAAAGCTAATGAGTTGTAAGATATGAAAGTTGTCTGAAGTCATTATATGGCTACTCGAATGAAAAAAAAATGGATTTTTGTCCATTTCGTCATAGCTCATCGCCTTTAATACAATGCATCTCGCTTATTAGTATTACATTATTTCCCCTAGTTTTTAATATTGTCTCTAGATTAATCATTTATTTTTCGCATGAGTTACAACTATTTTAATTTGGATGATGTCATCATGTCAAAAAATTTTAATAGTGTGGGTCACTTATTTTCCTCTTTACAGTAAATTTCAATATGTTATAGCTTGTCAGAATAAAAAGTAATACTCCTGATTAAAATGTTTTCTGGAAGCTGTTTGAATGGTAGATACAAATTCATGTAAACATTTTGCCAATCGGATGTTGTGATGTCGTCATATGGCCATTTAAATAAAAAAGTTGGATTTTAATCTTTTGTGTCATAGTTCATCACATTTAAAAGAGCGCGCATCTTGATTCTATGTATCAGAATTTTTTCAACATTTTAATATGTTTTTGTTAAAACAATTATCTTCCGAAACTGTTATCTTCATATTTAATTTTGATGGCGTTATCATGTTAAAAATTTGAATAAAAGGAGGGTCAAGTAATTTCAACTGCTCAATTTAATAATTACACTGTATGTAGATAACTGTATATACTATAATATAAGGCAAAAAAATAGCCAGAGTTTTGCACCAACATATTATTATCAGGTTATAAGTTCTGTAATCTTTTTCTGTTTGCATTTTCTAGCGTACATGCACATGGCGTTGTTGCTGTGCGGATAACTAACTTGTCAAAGTGACGAGATCAAATCTAGTTCAAATTAGAACCAACAGAGACAAAAGACCTAACCAACACTCGTTATTTGGCTATGTAATTAAAAATGTGTTTTCAGTCCAATTTCTTTGTCATGGCCAAATTCGGTAATTCTACAATTCTTTGCCATATTCTCTATGTCACAATCAGGTTGTAGAGAGGTAATAATGAGTTCACTTAAATTAAACTGCTAGTTGTTGTTATTAGTCCAACCAAATTCAGTCAGAAAATGGCTGATTTCTTGTATTTTAAAAAAAGATATTGAGTGAAATCTTGTCAATGTTTTTTTATCAGTTAGAACGGCTAAAAGAAGGGGCTGACCTACAAAAAGAACAGGATGCATCATTACTTGCCAACACATACAATGCAGAAGACAGTCCCAGATTTCGAAAGAATGTCACGAATGAACGACGCCCCAAACTACCTGCAAAAAGTGGCAAAGTTAATAAAGGATTTGAAGGAGATGATGTGATTGAGGATGAAGAAAAGCAAAAAATACAGAGAAAGAATTCACCAAAGAAATTAAATGTGCAAGAAAAGTAAGTTCATTAACTGTCGGCCATCTTTATTTTATGTGAAAGTTATACCCTTTATGGTAGTCCACTTTGTACTATTTATATGTGGCACATGCAAGAGAAATCAGACGTAAGTCTTGATACCATGTCTACTTCATTACGTGTACAGCTCCTCAGGAAGTCTACCCGAGCCATAAACATATACCAGGCTCGGGTATCACATGATTCACACCATCTAGCTATGTAAACAACATTGAACAAAAGTGTTTGTTCAATTAATTAGCGTTTAACTCCCAAATCACTGGAGCGTGCTATTTGGTACTTTGTGGGCTGTTGCTACAAACTGAAAGTCACGTGTACACATGATTCATACTTTGATATTAATCTGCCTTCAAATACTACTATTTATTATATAATTTTCTTGGAAATTATCAAAAATAAATATTATATATAGTCAATAAGATTGTGTTAAACAAAGAAATTGTACTAAAATTAATATGAACTTATTTTTGTACTCAAACATTTATGCGTGATGAGGTCACCGGCACGGCGTGCACAGAGAGAGCAGGCCCGGGGAGCTAGCGAAGATCGCTGCACACACTACGCTCGAATAAACAACTCGCCAAAACGGAAAACCCCTATTTGGTATCGTCTGCCATAAACAAGCTTATTAAATTTCTTTGGAACATTTCTATCTAACGAACATTGTATACTTGCTTTTCTGATTGATAAATTCTTGTTCAATTGATGTTTAAAATAAGATATTCTACGATAGATGACATGAACTATAAGTTAAATTTTCTGACACTATACACATTGTGAGGCTTGTGTGGTGGTAAAAACCAATGTACCAAAAATGCTATATACCGTTTCAGGGATGTCTATGATTAAATCACAGTACAGTATGTATTGCGATAATTATTAGTCTGGGAGCCCAAAAGGCTTTAATTAGCAATTTGAGTACAAAAGGTTTGAGGTGTGGAGTGTTTAGATTTAGGGACCCAGTAATGGCAATTCTTAAGTGACGGGTCCTGTTCAATTTTAAGGGGGAACCACCCAAATTACTCCTAAAATTGGATTTAATTAGCATATCGAGTACATGGACCAAACCAATTCTAAAATGTTCTCTTACCTATCACAGTATCAGGAATCAATATCCATAATTCCTGTGCTAAATTTACTTAAAGATGTATTGTTCCTTTGACTAATTAAAAAATAAATTTTTTTAAATATTTTTTTAATAGTTATTAACTTTCACCAAAAATTAGTTGAAAAAATAATAATTTAACGGGAATACGGACGTTTTTTTGTTCAAAAAATAACTTTGGCCCTGTTTCTGCTGCCAACTAAATACCGTATATTATACGGTATTTTTTGAATACCGTATATATACGGTATATTTTTTGCAGCAGAAACTGCGCTCATAAAAAATATACCGTATTTTGTATACCGTATTTTCCCCACAAAATTTGTGGATAAAATACGGTATTTACAAATTTATACAGTATTTTTTGTACCCGTTTCTGCTGCCAATAAAAAATACCGTATTTTTTTTTTACATGACAAAAGGTCAACATTCGTATTTTTATTTTCTGTCGCTGTCAGCTGTTTTACACACGTGTATATATATATTCGGCGAAAATGTGGAGCGAAGACGTCACAGTTTTACTAAATAAATTTGTGTGGGGAAGCTAAAATGTCTGGCCAACTAAAAGGTAATAAAACCACATTTATAAAGACATTTCTAAAAAAATAAAGCAGGAGTATGGAATAGACTTGTCTCCAAAGCAAGTAAACTCAAAGCTGAAGAGCCTGCGAAAGCAGTACAACATTGCAAAATACAATAACTCGGGGAGGGAACAAATTAATTGTCCCCATTACGATGTTTTCTGTGCTCTCACAACATCTCTATCACTAGGGCTAGGCTGTTGAAAGTGAGACGTAAAACTTCCTTTATTGCGACTTTTAATTATCGATCAAATAAATGAATGGCAATTTGGGTAAAAAAGGTGAAATTTAACACGACCACCCAAGAAGTATTGTTAGCAGAAACGGGGTACTAAAAAATACGGTATAAAAAATACCGTATTTTATACCGTATTTTTATACCGTATTTTGAGCAGTTGCAGCAGAAACAGGCCCTTTGACTTCCATCCAGTCAAAGTTTTGCAATGCAACGCGCTTGTTTGGCTACTCTGTATGCATAATCATAAAACTTCCTCGCGATCTGTGTGAAAACACCTTCTCAACCGCGACGAGTTGTAAACAATCCTAATTAGCATCATGCATAATGCATACTCGTGGTTTGAAATCTTTGTTTACTTTCGCTCGTGACGATTTTCCAGACGAAATGTAATCAAATTAATTTACCTGTTAATTATGTAAACTTGTTGTTTTTGCTTCGAATTTTCGCCTTAAAGTGAATAACTTTAATATTACTTTGATATGGTCAATTTAAATTTAGAATATTTTTTTTTTTCATTTTTTGTGTTTCAAGGGACAATACATCTTTAAGGACGCCTTTAATTAACGCTAATTAGACAGTTAATTAGCAATTTGAATACATCAACAAAATTCACATCACATATACTTATGAACATACTGATATTCATCATTCTTAAAGGATAAGGACACCCTAATAATTTATATTATAAAAGTACCAACTTAATATTCAGAACAATTTATGTTTAAATCGGATTTGTAGTTTTCTAGTAAACAGGATTTTAAAGTTGTTTTCAAGACTTTTGAAAATCACCATCTTGTGCTCATTGCAACCTATTTGTGACGTCAAATACGGCCGATGAAAATTTTAAGATTCGCGGTTGCATTCGGCGCTTCTATTGGCTAAGCGATTCCGCTAATATGATTGGCTAATAACGCGACATGCGGCCATGCAGGACGGCAATGACACGGTATGAGCATGCGCTGGCTTGGGCAAGCCAATTCCTAAATCTCTCAGCTATTGTTAATCTATTGTTACTTTTATTGCTAAAATAATCCTTTCTTTTGTATACTTTACTGTGTTTATTACAATAATGGTCTTTTGTACAGCGTTTGGCTGCACAAATAAGACGGATTCTATGTAATAACATGTCTGGTGACGGTCAAAATAATTAAATTCAATTTTAAAATGTTCTCTGACCTATCAGGAATCAAGATCCATAATTATGTGCTAAATTAACTTAAGAACGCCCTTAATTAGTGCTAATTAGACATTAATTAGCATTTTGAGTACATCAACAAAATTCACACAACACCTACTTATGAACAGACTGATCAGGGATTCATCATTCTTATGTTTGAAATCCGGAGCCAAAGCCACTTAAGAATTGGTCAAAACCGTATAAGAGTGGGTGGTCAAAGGTCAAAATAATCAAAAGTCAGATTTAATTCGTATATAAAGTAGCCTATAAATTAATATTTTGTATAAAGTACTTTCATCAGTCTTTTCCATTTGTAATATCTCCTTTTAAAAATAATTATTTAACTTTTTAATGTTGTGAACTTTGATGTTTGAAAGCTTTTACCAATTTTATATGTAAATCTCTCGCAAATTTAGTCTAAATTTAGGCACTTGCAATACTGTAAGTAAAGTACACTAAACATTGAACTTTTGGACGTTTTAAATCTCCAGCTAAATTACAAAAGGGAAGTGCAATGGCCGTCAGAGGGTATCCTCAATATGGCAAATCCAGGTGTGGTTGCTTAACATTCAACCCATTCGATCCCTGCTACACTTCTTTTATTCTCTTGTTTTGCAATCAAACAGTGGTGCTTTCCCTAATAATCTAAGAGACCCCTGTATCAGACTTAGTGGACTTGATGATGTTTCTATCCTCACTCTATCAGAAGGGTTATGGCAGCAGGGCTATTGTAGATCCTTGCCATGCTTGATATATATATCCATGCGGATTTAATGATTTATTCTTATTAGAAGTTATCTCTTGCCCAACAAATGTATTCCAGTTTTCCACAAGTTTGTCCAATACTTAGATCTACTAGACTGAAATACGACTGAAATAATTGATTTATTTATTAACGCTGGACACTGTACATTCTCTAGAATGGGACTTTTCCACAAAGTGAGACTTTTGTAAAACCATCATTCATTCATTCATTAGTGGCACAATAACGCCCGTATTCTTAAACCGGACTTTAGTCATAGTTCGAGCTAAAACTTTAAAAATGACGTCATTTTAATTCATAAACCGAACTTCAACTAAATCTTCGACTAATTCAGGCCAACCTCAACTAAATTGAGGACTAAATTTTTTAGTCCTGGAGGGGGCAGGCTAAATGGTCGACTAAATGGTTTTTAAACGATGTTTATGAAAAACGTAACAGTCATTGAGTTGTTATATTGGCCAGATATTGAAGAATGAAATATCAATTTTTATATTAGCTTAATTAAATATACATTGGTATAAGTTATAATAATGAAAATCATCTTTATTTACAACCGTATACAAATTACATTATTTTCTTCGCGCAAGCCCGACTTGAACTACGTCACGCCATAGCGACAATGGCAGATGCAGAAATTCACCACGCGATGGAATGTTTAGGGGGCCTAGCGCTTTCTTGTCACGCTATGAAGTGCGTGGTTCGTCGCGATTATACTTTGTTGGGGGCCTAGAAAATATAAAAGTTACCGTACCGCCATGGTTCCTAAATATATTTTGAAGATTTTGTTTGTTGTAATCCAATACTTCACTGTTAAATTAATACTGATCTTGTTCTAATAATTAACGATTAAAATTATTTTTCATGTACTGTATATAGTCCTGATGTGTAAAAAGTTTTGTAAGAAAATGGAAAGTGATATCAATGCGCAAAATTTCGTCTGCTCCTCAAATACTCTCTTGTCATTGGCCAATGTATAGCCTCTGTTACCCAGACGTGTGCAACTCGACTAAAAGCTCGACTTCATTAAGTCGAACTGCAAACTTCGACTACTTCGTTTTTGAATCGAATTTGAAGTAATAGCTCGAACTACGACTTTTTCAAGTCAAACTTCGAACTACGACTAAAGTCCGGTTTAAGAATACGGGCGTAAGTCTTTTTTAAGTTAAATTAGCACAGGAATGGTAATCTAAGGATTAAGGATCTTGATTCCTGATAGATTATTAGGTCAGAGAACATTTTAGAATTGGTTTGGTCAATGAAGGCTACTTATACGAATTAAATCTGATTTTTTATTATTTTGACCTTTGATCCACTCTTAAGCGGTTTTAAAAACTTAAGAATTAGTCCAGTCAATCTAATGATATACCCACCACAAATTGCAATAGTAGTCCAGTCAATCTATGACAAAAAAGGGCGTAACCCAAAACAAATTGCAATAGTTTCCAAACCTTTTTTATTTGATTCTATAAGCATCTGGGAAGATCATTTCCAAAATCTACCAAAATCGGTTCAGTGGAACATACTTTTTAAGGGGTTTTAAGGTCATAGGGGTCAAATTACAAATTTTTCTGTTTTGAAAACTACTAGGCGTAGCATGTTAATTTTGGGGTCTTCTGACCCATATTTATATGTACTCTAATGAAACCTTTTTACCAAAAATTACAGGAAAGCATGTTTTTGACCTTTGACCTATTTTATTGTATATTTTCGTATATTCGTATCTTAGTAACCAGTGGGCGTAGATGAGCGTTATTTGCGTCAAACTACTCAGAAGGTCAATGTTTATATTAGTTCTAATGGAAAAGATTCGTGTAAAATGACCGGAAGTCATTATTTTGACCTTTGATACATATTCATTATTTTAGATTTCTCAGTAAATACATTTTTTATATCTCAGTAACCACTAAGCACAACTTCGTCAATTTTGTGTCAAAAGATTCAGAAGACTCATATTTATATTCACTATAATGAAAAAGTTTTTTAAAAAATGGATAGAAACTATGTTTTTGACCTTTGACCTATTATACCAGTATATTTGTTTATATTTACTCTAATGAAAACAAATGCAAATGTACAATATAACCGAAAATCATTATTTTGACCGTTAACATTTTCTAGTCGTGTCATGAATAAATCTCGAGTCTCGAGTATAACATTTTAAATTTGACCAAATAATAAGTGCGGCGATCTGACAGACGTTGGGCTGGAATATCAACTGATCTTGCCACAGAACAGTGTCTTATGCGTACTGTAGCATAAAAACAAGAGGAGGTCTAACAAGAGGGCGAGGATTAACAGAAACGACTTGTCTGGGTCCTTTCAACTCCAGTCTGTGCCAAGATCAATCATTCAATGCAAGAGTTCACTAACGTTTCGTATACTACCAGTGAACAACATAAAGAAACAACATATGCCAGAAAGATGAAGGACCTCAGTGATGTACAAGACATATCAAGGTATCTGACACTGCGAAAACCATTCAATACAGACAGTACAAAATCACTGACAAACATTGCAACTGGAGTGACGGCACATATCAATGTAGACTGTGACAATGCCAAGCATGTAGGTCAACAAATTGTGCAATCAATGACAAACCAAAAGGTCGCCAACTACACATTTCTGAAAAAGAGCCAATCCATTACAATGAACTCTAAAAGCGCATTGAAGATAAAAGATGATGTGGTCAATGTAGATCCTTTACTTCTATTTCAACGACTTGTAACTGCCGGCACAAGATGCGATAATTTATCAGATATATTTAGATTGTTTGAATCACCAGATATGATGAGGTCTGCAAATAAAGCTAGTTTAGCTGATAGTTTGTAGTCAACAGCAATCGAGGTTGCTCCAGAACCTCCTGATCAAATTCAGTACGTCTTAGATGGAGGAGCACTACTTCATAAAATTCCATGGACAAGAGGGTCTTCATGGGGTGACATTATGAGAGTATACACTAAATATATTTCTCACAAATTAGTCCAGTCCCTAAGGGGAGAAAAAGGGGTGGGATGTTACCAAACTGGATACAAATTTTTCAGTATAGCAGTTTGGTAGAGTATAGTGTGGAGATGCCAAAACAAAGTTACTGGAAATCTGATTTGACCTCTGTGACCTCTGACCTCAATTTTTATATTTTTCTATTATATAACTAAAAATCGCCATATCTTGGAAACGCAGGGACATTTTACATTTATTTTTTTTTTAAAATGCTTGGAAGATATATATTTATATTCGCTATAATGAAAATAATTGTACAAAAATGGCCGCAAGGCTTTATTTTTCAGTTTGACCTTTGACCTTGATTGCCTAATATCTCAATAACACGCAATCTCAGAGATTTGAGAATGGGCTCAAAATGTTAAGAAAATAAATCTAATATTTAGTCTAATAGAAACTTTTTTCAAAAAATTACCATAAATTAAGCTTTTTTGACCCTTGACCTCTAATGTTTGAATATGTCAATATCTCGGTAACTATTTGTCCTAAAAAGTTCAGTTTGGTGTCAAATTGTTTAGAATATACACATTTATATTTGCTCTAACAAAATATTTTGTCAGAATTCAATTGGAAATGTCATTTTGAGCTATGACCCATCGTTTTGCATATATTTAGCAATCAATAATCTAAAAAAAGAGATCGAGAGAGGAGAAGGGGTTGGGGTGGATGGAGAGACACATATTTTTGTTACATGTTACACAAATATTAAACTCTGTCTACACTATAACATTTTTATGCGACAAAAAAATGTGATGTGCCCATATATGGACACGATGAATGACATATCACTACCATATTTGGGCACATCACACCTTTTTTGTTAAACTAGTTTATAGTGTAGACAAACATGTAAAAAATATGTGTCTCTCCATCACCCCAACCACCTCCCCCTCTCTCGCCTTTCCAATGCTACTGCATGCATCTATACACATCAAAATGACCGGAATTGTACTGGAAAGTTTTTAGCTACATTTGAAAATAAGTCCCAGAGGATGGGTGTATTGTAATGTTATCAGAATTATGGCAATTGTTTGTAATGGGAAAGTTTTAAAACTACATTTGAAATATTTGCTAATAATATCACATGCTATTAAAGATATACTTATTTTCCCCCTGACAAAAGTAATTTTGACAAATATTTTTGTTGAATATGCAATTTTAATGTCACACATAATAGTTTCACCAAAAATTGAATTGAAAAAAAAATGATATAGTGCATACCCACAAAAACTGTAATTTAAAGCAAAAAATAGGCTGGAAGTCAATTGTGATTTTGGTTAAATTAACTGTTTATTTTGTCTTTAAAGTGATATTTACTCTATTTTTTAGATTAGCTCTTTGATTAAACACCTCTTCCAATGCAGTGAAGATCTTAAGTGTCGCCTTGTCTTACTAATCTTCCTTAACTTCTCTTTGAACAATCGTAATCAATATTTGTTGAGGTATAATATTTCCCTCTAATATGGTAATGCCTGTTTTATTGAGTCAAATGCTTTCTGATAATCTCTAAATCAAAGATTTGGTGATATTCATTTCCTTTTTATTTTAGTTGATTGACCAACTGTATAAGATGGTCCTACTGTATAAAGCCTTATATATTGGTTTATTTACTTCTAGTCGGTCTCTGATTTTGTTTTTTGATTACTTTTGTAAATTATTTGTGTACATGTGATAATGTTCGTTTGGTCGGTAATGGTTGATGTCAGTTTTGTCATGTTTTTGTGGATTAAAGTATAATTATCATTGCTTCTCTTAATTTCTTCTGGTTTCAAAGATTTTGTTGTATAGTGTTATGAGCTGGATGTGTTATTGCCTCATCAAGCCAAGATGGTAATTTTGACTGCTCACTGGTTTGTTTTCCTTTTATATTCCACTACAGTATGTTCTTGAAAAGAAATCAGCTTTGTAATTAATTTGTCTTTGATCCTTTTCAGATTTCTAATATTTTAAACATATGTTTTTCTTTTCTTCGCTTTTTCCTCACTGTTTCAAGCATTTTATTTTGTCAGCATACTTCAAGCAATTAATTGATAATTTGGTCATATGTTTTATGAGTATCAAATCGCATTGGTTAATTCTTCTTTTCTTTCTTTAAGAGCCTGATTTTCTTTCTTTTTTTTTTAATGTTATTTAACTTTTAAGTTTATTTAATTTTTTGTTGATATTAAGTGTTGCTCTTACGGTGTAGGCCTACCATGCGATGGAATTATATATTGAAATTAAATTAAACATTAAGTTTTAAAAAAATTGTAAAAGGCTAGATAGGATATTGAATGTAGTTCTGGTCCATTAAATCTATATTTTAGGTATATTAATATAAGTATGACACACGCACGCTTAACAGTATATCCTGGTCATACCTCAAACTGGCATTTCCAGTAAAAATATGATAACATCTTCTATTAGAGCTAATATAAATGTTTACATTTTGAACATTTTGACACCAAGTTGAACTTTTTATGACATTTGGTTACAGAGATACAGACATATTTAAACATTAAAGGTCAAAGGTCAGTAAATGACATTTCCTGTGGATTTGGAAGAACATGTTTAATTAGAGTATATATAAATATGTATGCTCTTAACAATTTGAAACAAATTTCAAGAAATTTTGACCAGTAGTTATTGAGATATAGTAAGCCGAGGTCAAAGGTCAAAACATTGAGAAATTACATTTCCGGTCGTTTTTTGGAAAAAAGTTCTATTAGAGCGAATATAAATATGTACCCTCTGATCTATTTGACACCAATATCATTTCAATTGTCAAACCCGTTGCGGAGATATGGCTGTTTAAGATAGAAATATAAAAATTGAGGTCAGAGGTCACAGAGGTCAAATCAGATTTCCAGTAACTTTGTTTTGGTATCTCCATATCATGTTCTATCAACATGCCAAAGGGCACACTTGTATCCACTATGGTAACATCATTTCCCCTTAGGGACTGGACTAAATATGGAAAACCTATTGTTGGTTTTGATGGGTACGATAACTCACTAAGTACAAAAGACTGTACACATACAAGGAGAAGTGGTGGTGGTGGTGTAGCTGTACACTTTGACCAATCTATGACCTTACAAACCAAAAAAGAAGAATTTCTGTCAAACGTTCAAAACAAACAAAGATTCATTAAGATTTTGGGAAATAGTCTTGAAAAAGAAGGTTGTACTGTTCACCACGCAGAAGCTGACGCTGACTATCTTGTGTCGAAGATGGCTCTGTCCTGTGCAGAACAAATAGACACGGTTGTCATCGCAGATGATACAGATATCCTAGTCCTCCTTATCCACCATGGTGGTCACACCAAACATAATGTATGGTTCAAGCCAAACCAAAGGAAAGAAACTAAAAAGGTGCAACGATGTTGGAACATTGCGGCAACAAGACTTGACCTTGGCAGCGATGTTTGTAAATATATCCTATTTTGTCACGCGTTCCTTGGATGTGACACGACATCGCGATTTTTTGGTATTGGGAAAATCAAAGCAGTAATTAAAGTAAGAAGTGACTGTTTCTTTTCTGAACAAGCCAAAGTGTTTATGACTTGTAAGGCAAACAGACAGGAGGTAATTGCAGCGGGTAATAACGCCATTTTGTCTTTGTATGGTAGCAGCGATAATGAATTGAGGTTTCGTAAATTTCATGAAAAGACTACATGCAATACTAAAGCAGTTCATCCACGTTCTTTACCCCCAACGACATCAGCGGCAAAGTATCATAGTCAAGGGTGTACCAACAAGTTCAAGTTTGGCTTGGAAATGAAGAAAATGTACCTCCAGATAAATATGGATGGAAGATAAGCCAAGGCAGGATGATACCATATTTGGCGGACAACCCCCCAGCACCACAATCGCTCCTACAAATCATAAGATGCAAATGCAAAACAGGCTGCTATAATATGAAATGCAGCTGTAGGAACAATGGATTAGATTGCTCCATGGCATGTAGTGAGTGTCGAAGTGTATGCGCAAACATTTCCCTAGATAATAATGAAGATACCGATTCTGAAGATTCAATAATGGGTTTGTAAAATCAGACGATTGGTAAATATTCTCAACCAGGCCTATTTGGATATTTTTCTGTTTTGTGTGTTTTTAGAGTAAATATAAACAGAATAATGAATAGTTAAATGTTATCTTGGGTGCTGATCTATGAAGAAATATAACACCAATATATTGCCCCAATTACTAAACGTTTTCTGGATAGATATCAAAGGTCAAAATAATTACTTTCGCATTGACTATATACACAGACATTTTTTATTAGAGTGGATATCCTTCTGAGTTGTTTGACACAAAAAATGCTCATCTAAACCCATAGTTCACAAAGATACAAATATATAAATATAATATTTGAAAGTTTCCGGTCATTTTCTGTAAAAATTGTTTCATTAGAGTAAATAAATATGGTTCTTCTGAATTGTTTAACACAAAAGTTACGCTTATTGGTCACCGAGATACAAAAAATATATTTAGTGAGATATGAAATAAAGAATATATGTTTACGGTCAAAACGATGACTTTCGGTCATACCACACAACACTTTTTCATTAAAGTGAATATAAACATAGACCTTTTGAATATTTTGACACAAAAAATGCTCATCTACGCCCATTGGTTACAAAGATATGAATATACCAATATAATAGGTCAAAGGTCAAAAGAGTAGTTTCCGGTCATTTTTTTGTAAAAAGTTTTATTAGAGTGAATATAAATAAGGGTCTTCTGAATTGATTAACACAAAAATTACGAAGTTACGCCTATTGGTCACCGAGATACAAAAAATTTAATTAGTGAAATACTATAAAATAATGAATATATGTCAAAGGTCAAAATGATGTCGTCTAGTCATAATACACAAAACGTTTTCATTAGAGTGAATATAAACATAGACCTTCTGGGTATTTTGACACCAAAAACGCTTGTTTACGCCCAGTGGTTACCGAGATATGAATATGCCAAAATAATAGGTCAAAGGTCAAAAACATGGATTCCGGTCATTTTTGATAAAAAACTTTCATTAGAGTGAATATAAATATGGGTCTTCTGAATTGTTTGACACCAAAATTACCAAGTTCGGCCAAGCAGTTACCGAGATATACAAATATATAATTTGACCCTCATGACCTCTTGACCCCTTAAAAAAGTATGTTCCACTGAACCGATTTTGGTAGATTTTGGAAATGTTTCTTCCGGGAACATATAGAATCAAATAAAAAAGGTTCGGAAACTATTGCAATTTGTTTTGGGTCTATCGGTAGATTGACTGGACTATAGTAACAAAGCTAGTATTTTTGAATTCTATATAATGTGTAGAACGACATACTAAAAGTCACCGAAAATCCAAGCATTGGGTCAAGGGTCAGAGGTCAATAAAGGTCATTTTAAGTCAAAATTAGTATGCCCCACTAATTACATATATTTAACCATTTAAAATACATTATATACAAGTGGGATTTATGTCATCCGAAAGCTTATTAAATTTCCTATTCAGTGATATCAAACTTATAGTCGTAACATTTTATTTAGAATGTCATTTTTACGGAAAAACACAACATAATGTGTCAATTTTGGCTAAAAATGTTGTTTTCGCTGTAAACAACAATGGTATACACTCAGGGATACCCTGGGGTGAACATTTCAGTCCAACGCGATACACATGACCAGTTCAAGATGCAGATGAATGACATCTCCGTTCCTGTTGCTTTCCAGATGGCATTTGTGTTGCCATGGTTACAGTATTTATATTGGGATGTATAAGTATTTTTTAACCAGTAGAAATACAAAGATGTTCAACAGCAGTTTGACAATGACCTCCATGTTGTATGACGTTCGGACCATCTGGGCTGGATTGTCAACAGACCTGGTGATTGAAAAAGTTTCTATGAGAAGCCTCAAAGAAAACCAGAGATTTGACAAGAGAATATAGGAATGCGTACATCCAGACCAAATCTGCGCTGAAATGTATGTAATGCCTTGTAATAGTATCAGGGCGTTACTCCAGCAGCGGCCAACATAAGACCTTATGGCCACACATCAGGAACACAATGGCAATTGAAAAATCCATTTGGTTACGACTCAGAGACTTCATACCATTGACACTGGAGTTACTGCAGGTGACTCGGAATATTAGCAATGTGGTATTAAGCATTGAATATTTTGGCCAGAAAGTCTTGCAATGTATTCAAGATCCTGGCAATAAAGTCATATGTGTGCATCAATCCTACAGTTCCAGAGGAGACTCGAGGTGACTTTGTTATCCACCACCACTTTTTGAAACTACCAATTTACAATACTTCAGCTAATAAACCAACATGATGCCACGTGGAAACAACTTCTTCTGAATAGTCTAATACATCCAACTCACTGAATGATGTCCAGTAGGCCTACATTTTAGATGGCAGTGCTCTACTGCACAGCATTCCATGGAATAGTGTAGAGATCTGTAAAAAATATTGCTCTGCATAGTCTTTGATAATTATGAAAGCGGCTCATCCACCAAAGACGGCGCACATGGTAAGGCGGGTCAGGTTGTAGTGTCCCTGTACATTTTACCAGTGACATGTTCCACAAAATAGGATCACTTTCTGTAACAAACAACAATTTATAAATCTTCGTAACTAGTATTTGAACAACATGGCAATGAGTGAATGCAGCTGCTGATGCAGATGTTCTTTCGGATAGTACAAAAAACCATTGAATCAGCAAACAGGAAAACATCTGTCATTATCCGATGACACGGATCTACTAGTGCTCCTCTGCAGTCAAGCATTTAAACATCTTGTGATATTCTTTAGACTGGAGCTGAGATGCTGGACTATCAAACTGGTTCAAACAGTACATTTGAGAGACATCTGTGATAACCTTCTGTTTGCTCATGCGATACTGGTGACACAACATCCAGAGTTTTCGGAATTGGAAAACAAGTGGCTCTAAAAAAAGCTTGTCATTGCACTTATTTCTGACATTATGCTGTAGTCTTCAGATGCAAACAAGCTACAAAAGATGACATTGTGGTTGCTAGAGAAAATGGTTTAGTGCGTCTGTACAATGGACTGACTACCTGGACAACGTGGAATGCCTTTGACTCCATCCCATCTACAAGTACAACCTCGCATATCGCTTCATAATCGTACCACAACCAAGGTACTTAACATTATGTTCAAGTTCAAGTTATCTTTTAGCAATGGAGTCGAGTGGGGTTGATAAAGATTCAAAATTTTATTAACATTCACCTTAACATCAAGGTATGGTTAAAAATAACATTAACAAAACAAAAACAAACAAAAAAAACCAAATATATAAAAGAAAAAGCAATAATAAAAGCATTCAATGTTGCATAAAGGTCGCTCAGTATTAGGTGGAGGCCTGAATAGTCGAGCGCCTTTCAAACGCCGAACATACATACTTCATCACTGGCTTGATATCGGGATCATTTGCACCCATAATCAGACCTTGATTTATAAAAATAAGAGGAGAGCTCCTAATGGCTCTCCTCAATATGTTGAGGAGAGCCATTATTTAGACTAAGTAGCCGAGACACAGGCCCACCATGGTTGGGCCTGTGGCGAGCCGAATTTTGATAAATAACACCTCTAGATGGCCGGAAATGGTACTCTCGCACGTAAAATTCATAATAAATGGTGAGACAAAATAAAGCAAGAACTAGCAATTCATCCAACATTTAAAACAATTCTTTATTTATTAAACACAAATCAGACCTTGATTTAAAAGAAGCGCCATGGCGCTGACGCTCCTTGCAGCAATGAATTATTATTATTTATTTGGTTTCTTTATTTTGCAATGTATATTAGATTTATATTTAGATAATTATTAAGTTGTGGTTTTTATATAATTTTTACTGACATTTTCTAAAATATTATTTTACAGTTGAAGACTTTAGTTAAGTTAGGACAGTTAGTCAACCCAGTTTAAGTCTGGCTCTGAAGCTCCGCTATCTGAATCAGAACTGTCTTCATCACTTTGAGTTGTGTCACTTTCTGCAGATGGTCCTACTTCTAATCTTTGTTTCTTAGCACTTTCATCAGATTCTACAGGTATTTCCATTCGCAGTTTGCGCCGTTGGTCGCCAGACATGAACCTCGCTACTGAAGAATTTATTATTTCTTCTTTTTCCCTTTGTGACCAAGTCTTGTCATTTCCTTTGATCAAAAGGAGGTCTTCCATGGTGCTATGGTTCAGCGAAATGCGTCTATCAGAGAGCATAGCAGTTAAGATGCTAAAGCCACACTCAACGTAACTATTACTCACACCGATCACCATAACAACTTCTGCTAGAGAGCATACATTTGGAAATTCTTGCCTTCTGTATTGTAGGATGTTTTCCCATAGCAGTTGGGTTTTTACACCCTGATAAAAACTCTTGTGTATAATTTTCAGGCATTTCCATTCACGTTTTAGTTTACTTCCATCAAAACCCACAGCTGATAGTGTTGTAGCGAAGTGTTCTGCCACAAATTGTAGTGAAGCCAGCTCAGTCTCAACATCACCCTTCCAATTAGCTGGATTCAACCAAGTCATATGTTGATATAGTTTATTGTTCAATGAATCAAATCGTTCATCTATGCATGTTAGCAGTGCTGGAATAGAATTTTGTCTTAGAGTATTGGCGTTTGCAGGACGAGTAGTTCCGTGTCTGGAAGTAGAAGCTGATTTGATGTCCAGAGTGACTGTTGTATATTCTCGGTTTTCGATCTTTCTTCGCACATGGCCTATCTTTGGAAGACTACAAGATATTGTGTTATCATCTTCTAATGTGAATCCTGCCTTTCGAAAATAGATTATTGGGTCATCATCTTCTAGCAACTCCTCTAGACAGATTTTGGTCTGCTCTACAACAGGTAATACATCAAAAGCAAACAGGTCACCTTTTTCAAATTGCAATGATAGTGATGAAACCACTTCTAGGATTTCATGAAAAAGACAGGTGATGGCTAGAAATTGCTTACTTTTGAGCTTCTTGAGAATGCCATGTAGTTTGGCATTTAGTTTACTGTGTTTGTGGTTTATGATCGAGTTTTCAATGGCATGTGCTAGCGGAATCCAATTGTTTAATAGGATGTGTACACCATTCTTTTGGTGGCCAACAAACCTAGTTCCATCCATGCACTTTTGGAAACTTGTAGGTTTGCACCTCAAGCACTTTGGCAGTTTCTTCAAAATGTCTTTTAAACTTTCCTGATCTCTTCATTAGGTAGAAAAGGGTCACCATTAACTCTTTGACATTTTCGAAATCCTTTTCTTTCATCAATGTGTCTTTGACAGCCAATTCGAGACGATGTGACACACAGTGTATTTTTACAAGCCAAGGACGTTCAGCATTTTCCAGCCTGACCAGAAGTCCATTGTAAATACCTAAAAAAATTTAAAAAAAAAAAGAAAAAATTAAATTAACATTTTTTAAATGCTAATAATATAATTATAACAATTGTGTAGCTGTACAGCAGAATTATAATTACATTTAATTGAACAGTAACAGACTGTACTCAACCTGTATTTACAGCAGCTCCATCAGCTGTTGCTGCAACCAAACGACTTGTGTAATGGTCTTTAGGGATCTTCACAGATTCTTGTAAGGCATGGTCAATAGAGGTGTGTAGGTTTTCTGCATTGGCATCTCCAATTCTGTCAATATCCTCTAAGGCAGCAATAAAGAACACTGATCTTCCACATTTAACTACTCTAACCATAACCAGCTCCTTTTCACTAGACGTCTTTCTAGCTTGTGACCCATCACTTTAAACAGAAAACGCTGTTGATAAAACCACTACTTCTGCTGCCACCTTTTCTCGAATGACTTCTGCGATTATGTTAACAAATTGCTTTGCTCTGTTCACACTCTCAGATTTATGGAGCAGTTCAACCCCATTGGCTTTTTGAACTCGAACCAATGTCTTAAAGGTAGACAATGGCAATCCATCGACGGCCAACATGTAAGCTGTTAAAAACAGCTTTTTGTAAGCTTGTTCAGCCTGTTTGTGCATTGCACTGACAATGCTAGGCTGAGTGCGTTTAACTGTATTAGCAACACTAGTAGAAGACATACCAGAACTTTCACCCACTTCAGTTCCTATTAATCGCTTATATTCTAATGCTACATTGTGTGCCTAAAATTAATAAAAATAAAATACATTATTATTACTAATTAGTTATTATTAAATCATTATTTTAATATTAAAATATACAATTTTATACCTACCTAATCTAAGTAAACGTTTTTTAAACAATTATATAAATAATAAATTTTTAAAGTTTAAAGTTAAAATAATTGTTTTGTTTATACAGTGTTTATTATAATTAGGCAGTAGGCCTACAACATTCCCTTTTAATTTAGCAGCAAACTATTAGATAGATAGATAAAATAGATCACGTGCCATCGGAAAAATAAAAACAACGACCTGTCAATCAAGCGTTTTAATCCTTAACTATATCAACATGATATCAGTGTGGTATTCAGATCGCGGCGAGAGAAAACCATGTGCTTGCGTGACGTCATATCGCCCAAAGTTTCCTTCTCTAACTGTGTGTGGGGGCGGAACATGCAGAACAAATCAAAACACGTGTGAAGAAATAACATTTATTTTGAATTAATTACCGTAGCCTATGTATGTAATCACCATGGATATTATGTGTATCTAATGAACAGAATTATAAACATGAATTCATCATCATCAACAGACGAATTAATTGATCGCTTGATTCGCGGCGAGAAAAAACCATGCGTTTGCTAAAGTGACGTCATATCGCCCAAAGTTTTTATTTTGGCAGTGCAGAATAAGACAAGCCCAAAGATGTTAATTAGTTAGGCCTACTGTATTAATTAATATTAACAATAGGCCTACATACATAATGCATAATGATTATTAATATTCATCATCACACACACGTTTTTTAAGATCGGAAAACGTCAACTGAGACGAATTAATTGATCGCTTGATTCGCGGCGAGAGAAAACCATGCGTTTGCTAAGTGACGTCATATCGCCCAAAGTTTTTATTTTGGCAGTGCAGAATAAGACAAGCCCGAAGATGTTAATTAGTTAGGCCTACTGTATTAATTAATATTAACAATAGGCCTACATACATAATGCATAATGATTATTAATATTCATCATCACACACACGTTTTTTAAGATCGGAAAACGTCAACAGACGAATTAATTGATCGCTTGATTCGCGGCGAGAGAAAACCATGCGTTTGCTAAGTGACGTCATATCGCCCAACGTTTTTATTTTGGCAGTGCAGAATAAGACAAGCCCGAAGATGTTAATTAGTTAGGCCTAGGCCTACTGTATTAATTATAATATTAACAATAGGCCTACATACATAATGCATAATGATTATTAATATTTAATAAATATTGATCAGCTTACCTTTGACGTTAAGTGACGTGTGGCTGTATGTTTAGTAACAAAATTTGTACCCTTTACATATGCCTCTATGTCCTGTAAGGCCTTCCCTCTGATGCGACCATCTGTTCGAATTTTATCCATAAACTTTGCACAGTCTTTGCACCATAGTTTTGTCACCATCATTTTGTCATTTACATTAGATGTTTCGTAGCCAAACGATGTCAAATTCCATTGTTTGAACGTAGAAAGTTGAACAGAATCGCGTTTGCCCGCCATGTTGACACATTCACGAATAAATTCAAATAAAATCAAGTGAGGATGGTGCGTACTTGTCTGTGAGTGACCGAAAATAAAAATCAAGCGCGCACAACATCATGTGAAAGATCGTAGGCGCGCCTAGCTTATCGAGGGTAGCCATAACAAGTAAATCCAGTGCACAACATCAAAGATCGTAGGCGCGCCTAGCCTATCGAGGGGTAGCCATAACAAGTAAATCGAGCGCACAACATCAAAGATCGTAGGCGCACCTAGCTAAGCTTATCGAGGGTGGGTAGCCATAACAAGTAAATCGAGCGCACAACATCAAAGATCGTAGGCGCGCCTAGCTAAGCTTATCGGGGGTGTAGCCAAACATAAGATCGTTTATTATATATATTTTTATGACGCACTGTAACAGGTTGGGGAGCGCTATTTTAGGCGCTCCTTTGATCGTTTTCAGGAGCGCCAAGGAGCGTCAGCGCCATGGCGCTCCTTTTAAATCAAGGTCTGCATAATAAATAAAAACTAAAAAAAATCTAAAAAATCTAGATCCGAGAATAATGCCGTTCTGATGTCATCATAAATGGGGCAATATAGCATGAAGTGGATCTCATCTTCAATATCGCTGCCTTTACAAAGAGTACACAATCTATTGTTTGCATCTGTTTTGGGGATTGTGTAGCGACCTCTCTCGATTTCGAGAGCATGCGCACTTACTCTTAGCTTGCTAAACTGACATCTTTTATTTCTTTTATATAATAACGTATAATTCTCTATACAGAAGGAATTTTTATATGTACAAAAGGATCGTAATTTAGGTTGATGGTTTTGTATCATATTAAGCCGTTGGTTATCATACTTTTTTTGTATTTTCGATAAAATATTTAAGTTAAAATTAATGTTTACATTACAAGGCCTTTGCCAAATATGTGTTGCCTCGATAGATTCCAGAATACGTCGTATTCCAGAGGACCATGTAAAGCCTTTTTGGCGTGCGTACTGTGTGTCTAATTTTCTATTCTCCAAAAGGGCATCAATAACCAGTGAATCGATCCCATTGTAACACATGTTATTTAATTTTAACCAGTATTTAATGGAAGAACATAGCAATGAAATTAGAATTGGATATGAGCCTAATTCTCCTCTAATAGCATGGTTGGATGCTTTTTTGTTTACTCCAAGAATATTTTTGCATATTTTAATATTAATCGATTCTCCAGAATATTTATCACATTGATCGATAAAATTATTTTCATTTAAATTTCTTAATAAATAAGGAGCCCATACTTCACTTCCGTAACTCACAATAGGATTAATTAAACTTCTTGACAGTTGAAATGCCCTATTGACGGATGCGAACGACAAAGTATTTCTAATTCTGAAAAAACTTTTAAGGGCTTTGTCTTTTAATTTATTCCAGATGGGATGAACGTTATACCAAGATAACTGTATTCATTTGCGATTTCTATGTTAACGGTCCCGAAATAAAATTTATAATTTAGAACTTTTCCACTCTTATTAAATATTATGATTTTTGTTTTATCAACATTAACGGTCAGTTTCCATTTAACACAATAATTGCATAATTTGTTTAAAGCATTTTGTAAACCAGTTTGACTCTCTGACATAATAACCAGATCGTCAGCGTATAGTAGGCAATTAAATGATTTATCGTTGATACATACTGGATCACATGTCTCATCAAAAATGGCGGTTAAATCACTAATGAAAATGTTAAACAAAAGTGGGCTAAGAACGCATCCCTGCTTAACACCTACAGTAGATTCAAATGGTTTTGTAATCATTCCGTTCAATTTTAAACAAAATGATACATCCGAATACATATGCTGTACAATATTCAAAAAATTACCATGGACACCAATTTTAAAGAGTTTAAAAAGTAACGCTTTTCGCCATACAGTATCAAATGCGGCAGAAAAATCGATGAAACAAACGAAAAGATACGACTTTTTACTAGCGCGGTTGATGTACTTATCAATAGTTGTTTTAAGGAATAAAATGTGGTCACTTGTTCGTGAACCCTTTTTAAAACCAATTTGGGTTTTTGTGATTAATTGATTTTCGTCAGTTAAGGTAGTAAGTCTATTGTGAAGAACAATGCAGAAAAGTTTACATAAGTTACTTCCTACTGCAATTCCTCTATAGTTTTTAGGTATCGATTTATCACCTTTTTTATGTATAACAGTGAGTGTACTCATCCGCCAAATTGATGGGAAAATACCCGATTTTAAAATATTGTTAAATAAAGAGGATATACACTTTATAAATGGATATTTTATGCTTAATTTTATCATTTCGTTTCTTATACCGTCAATTCCAGCTGACTTGCCTTTCTTTAATTTGTTTGACGCTATAGCAATTTCTAGAGAAGTGATATCTTTATTAAGTTCGTTGACAACCTGGACATTGCTATCAAGGTTAAAATTGTTAATAAAGTTTTCAAAGTATTTATTTTTATGAGGGATATGTTTATTCATTAATTTCGTAAAATGCTCTAACCAAATCTTTGGATTAACGGGATTATGTAGATTATTTGAGTTCTTTTCATTTAATTCGTTAAATACCTCCCATAGAGCTTTTGGGTTATTCTTTTCAAGATGATTTAACTTATCAAACAGTACATTTCTAAAATTGTTTTTCTTAATGTTCAGAAGTTTTTTATACTCTTTTTTTTAATTTATTGTATCTATGTATTTCTTTCATGTCATAATTATGTGTCTTTAATTTTTTTGCAACGGACCTGATGTTACGATAAAGTGTATCACAATCTTTATCAAACCATTTTTTATTTTTATTTATCTTTTTATTTTTTCTATTTTTATTAGATTTTCTGTTCGTATTTTTAAGCCGCAGTCCGGCTTTATTTGCTATCGTGGTAAACACATTCTGAGTAGAGTATACACATTCATCGATAGTAAAGTTTCCGCTTGTTAACTTATTTTGTAACGTTTCAATATCGGATTGGACTTCAAACAGACTTAGCGCATGTTTCCAACGGGTTTCGGAATTATCACACCATTTGAATTGTCTAGGCAGTACATCAAGGATGCTTTCTTCATCACCATAATTCACATCAATACAATTTTCAATGTTAATGTTAATAACACATGATATTATACAATGTATTGAAAAGGGTAATGGTGAGTGAACTTTAAAGAAAGATACAAGTTTAAGCATATTAATATCACATAGCATGTAATCAATGGAACTAGGCCTGCACCCTGGTTTAAAGCATGTGTATGACCCAGAGAGATCACCTAGTTTTCTACCGTTAATTATTCTTACTAGATGGTACGCTCGCTTCGCTCGCGTACCATCTAGGTCGTGCCCACAGATGGTTCTCGAATACATAATAATTTCAGCGTTAAAAAACTGGCGATTTCAAATGTACGTACCGCAGGACAATAATACATGTCGTTTACAGGAACGAATAAATAGATTTATGTACTGAACTAAAATTAGCACCCTGGGAATTACTTCCGAAAGAGAAACTTGTCACAAAATGAGACCAATTGTTTAAGTCAAATTTAAACAAACTTAATTTGTGTTTTGTATGTAACATTAGGGTTGAGGGATGGGAAAGAGGATGGGTGCAAAGAGGAACAATTTTTAAATATATTCTTTATCCATGTAGGAACGAAATATTAATTGTTTTCATGTTTTACAAATAATATACTACTAAACACAGTAAAACATTGCGATGTTTGTTGAAACTATCACCGTCCTAGTCGATTGAAATAGTATAGTACATGTAACGATACATCACTACGACGTGTATAATATGTTTAAATAATGTAAAACAATTTGTGAAAACCACCCCTATTCGTGGAAAATCATAAATTCGATTTAATCGTCAATAAATATTAAATCATCTAACTCAACTTAATTAGTAGGCCTAATGGTTTTCAATTGTTTCTTAGAGCCAATTCATACTTAAGTTGGTTCCTAACCCTACCCACCAAAGTTGTTCTGCGTTTAGGGCATGTGATGCACCGTAGGGCTATCCTCTACTGGCTTTACAACGCTACTCATGCCAGTGAGGGAAGGGTGATGATGTCACGTGGGTGGTTTAACTGCAATAATAAAGATTTGTACATAATATACGGCGACTGAAAACGCTAGCTCATTATCCGTTAAAAAAAATCTATATCCAACCTCTGCAGCACAGATTAAAACAAAATGGATCGAATTTCTGTTATGAGTATACAGTACCTGCCTTTACGACGCCTGAGGGAATAGACACTTGTGGAACAGAGATTGGAATGTTCCATTCATTTCAAATCAATACATTTGCATAAACGTATATTAAATCTATCAAAATAGTATTTTTTTAAGAAAATCGGCCTGTCTTCAACATTATGATACTGTACTCGAGCTGTTCAACCGGTTTTCAGCTATTAAAAACAATTATCGTAGGAGGAGATAGGAAAATGCGAAGGCTCCTCGCATTTTTGTGGCGGGTATTTTTCAAGACGGACATCCATTAGACAGTGTATACCACGATCGGAAAACACCCCTATTTGGGGCAAATCGTTGAACCTAAATTCGTTTTAATCGTCAATAACTAATTATCTAACTTAATTTAATTAGTAAACAGGGTTACATCAGGTGGTTAAAATCAGTACCGAAAGTACGAACCAACTTTATATACCATCGAGTAAAAATTCTAAAAGTAAGGCGCGATTCACCGAATTTTGCCCTTACGTAAATTTATATATAGAAACCACTATTCTTACATAGTTCAATAATACATTTTCCATGTATATCAGGTTGCTTGATATCTAGATTTCTTCTTATCAATGATTCATCATTTATATAGTCAAGAGGGAGACTTATATAATTATTTGAATTATCAATACAATTTTCAATGTTAATGTTAATAACACATGATATTATAAAATGTATTGAAAAGGGTAATGGTGAGTGAACTTTAAAGAAAGATACAAGTTTAAGCATATTAATATCACATAGCATGTAATCAATGGAACTAGGCCTGCACCATGAATGATTAAGTGACTTATTCATAATAATGTATTAATATAGTAGATGATATTAAGTGCTTAATAATGCTAGCGATGATTGGAGCGACAATATCTCCTTTCTATTCCCAGGATGCTTCAACGCGCGTCTCACATTACTTGCAAATAAACTGGTTCCTTCTGTGGATAGATGCACACCGTCTACTGCCAATACTTTATGTACGATTTCACCGTTCCTTAAAAAGTTTCCATGATCGAGGAAAAATACATTGGGCATCGGTGCGAGTCTCAGCAGGTGTTTAATATGTGTATTGACGAGTTCGGTGTCAAAGTTTAGGGGACCACGACAGGGTAACCCTAGCGAAATCACGAAGGAAGTATTTTTTAATTTGGCTGCATATCTTGTTGCGAGATCCACCATCGATGTGGCGATGTCTGCAGCAGGCATGTTCTTCAGAGAGTTCGTTATTTCATGAAGGACCACGCAGCTTGGTGCATCGTTCGATTCAAGCGTTTCCCTCATTTCTGGAATGGAGAAGGCATGTTCAATTTTTACCTCTGCTTGTGGCACAAGTCGCATGTTGTCCACCTTCCTAAGATGCGAATTCCCGATTACCAAAACTGTATTGGTTCTGTTCAGATCAGGTTGTTTCTGTTGTTGGGAGTTGCTCGAGATGATTTTTGAAGGAGATTTACTTTTATTTCCTATGGGTACGAAACCTGAAGTGTCAACTGCAGTTGCTAGCTGGATTCTTTTCGCCTCGTACGCTTCATCTTTGGTTTTATTAATTTCTAACTGTGCACTAGATACCTGTTCCTGTAGAGAAGTCACCTGTTTTTCTTTTTCTAAGATGATATAGTTGTTATGTTTCAGGGACTCCAAATCTGTACTAAGAAGCTTGTTTTGTTTTTCACAATCTTTTAGTTTCTGGGTCAGCTTGTCTATATCAGTTTTCAGCTTAGTACCGTAGTCATCCTTCTTTGGTATATTTTTCTTCAATTCTTTTTTTAGTGATTCAATTTCGATTTTGAGTTGTTTATTCTCCTTGATTAGTGACTCTTTGTCGTTTTGAATTATATCTTTATCTTTATTAATTAGTTTTAATTTTAGGTCGAAGTTTTCTTTCATTGTGTCGCATAATCGCTCAACAAGTGACTTTTCCAGATCCCTGATTGCTTGTTGACACGATAGATGAAATTCCGGCGTTTTAACAGTGTTATTTATATCCTCACTGTTTCGATCTGGAGTTTCATTTCCAATGTCGTCATCATCATCATTGGCGCGATTTTGTATTGATTTCTTCCCCTTTGGCACCATAGTATTACTGAGTAAAAATATAATGTTATTTTCTATACAAACTAGAAAATGTACAAAAATCAATCATTCTTTACTCACATTTCCATTGGTATTGCAATGTGGTACCGTATACTTTTCGATAATGCCAGATAGAAAATTTGAACTTGATAGCAATGTTGTTTATGGTTCCCAAATTACAGTTGACCGTTAGCAACAAGTAGGCCGGGTAGCGTCCTTGACAACGGACGTCTTAACAACAATGGTGAACGGTTTCCTACCGGTAGCGTCCTTAGCAACTGAGACGGTGATCAAAGCTGTTATGCCTAGCTCAGGTAGAAGTTGATAACTTATCAAAATTGAAATTGTACTTCCTACAGATTTGCTGACCATGATCCGTAATTGTAAATCAAGTGTAGATTACAATAAAAGTGACTAAAATTTCACAGAAAACAGCTTTTTTCTGCTGACTATTGAGCACAATTTTTTAAACGTATTCCATTGTCATACGCCCTCAAAGGCATCGAGGATTGGGGATGGAAGATCAGATGATGGAAACATGGTTCCTCTACACACAGACTTTAAAGCCAGAACCTGAGTATCTCCTTGAAGCACTCAGGGTAACTAGAACTACATGTGGTGAATGCAATGACATTGAACTGTACTAATACCCGAACAAGAAAGTGATACTGATGACATATAAGTTGTGAGTCCTTTTCTATTTGAAGGATTAAACAATATCATCCCACACGGAGCAATTGAAATAAAAAGGTCTGGATTTAAATGATCTTACAAAATATACAAAAATATCACAATATACAGTACAATATAACAAGAGTCAAAGTTCAAGAATTTAAGAGTCAGATGGCAACTGGCAAAAACGAATTTCTTTTCCAGTTTGTTCTACATGCCGGGCATTGAAAGCGACGCCCATGAGGCATGAGCTCGAAATCACTGAACAAGGCATGGAAGATAAGCTACGAAGTTGACAACCTATTAATTTAGAACTTAAGTTAACAATTCTTTGTAGTGAGTTTCTCTCTTTGACCCTAAGACTAAAAAACCAGCATTTAAAGGAAAAAAGTTAAAACGTTCTAAATAAAGGAATTATAAAAAAACCATGAGAATTACTTTATCGACATTAAAATGGTTCAGCTTTCTTAACAGATAAAGTCTCTGGTGTCCTTTCTTTACTATTGCCTCTGTATTTAATTCCCAGCTGAGATTGTCCTCAAATATAGTACCTAGGTATTTAAAAGAATGGACAATATCGCTGGTTCGTCATTTGTGGGGGATACCAGAGGGCTGCGTCCTTTCTCCTTCCTAAAATCTACAATAATCTCCTTGGTTTTGGTCACATTGAGTTCCAAGTAGGAGTTTCCACAAAATTGGATAAAACCATCTAATGCGGAACCATGACCGTCCTGTGAATTTTGAAGGAGAGACAACAAGACAGTGTCGCCAACAAATTTGAAAAGATGACTATTGTCCTGTTTGCTCCGACAGTCATCCGTGTATATAATATACAGGAGAGGAGAGAAGACGCAACCCTGCGAAGATCAAATACTTCTCATTACGTAAATTCGTTGATACTAAAATTATCAAAAATCTATCTATATAAATCATGAGTTGATTCCAAATTATCAAGACTCATTAATTAATCAACAATAGTACATACCGCTAATGAATTTCAATTTTCTTCTAGCTAGCATAATTTATCCTATTTCATGACGATACAATAGGTACAAGAAAAACATTATTTGCACCAAATACTTCCAAAATATAAATATAATATATATAAACATAATTTAGTTTTACGCTATTTTAAGGAAATTTGAGTTTTTGTAAAAGGTCAATGACCTTTTGACCTCTAGTTACGTATAACTGTTGTATTAATTGTTTTTTTAATGTATATCATTAGTAGGATATATATACTCTACACATTGGTACTAAAGCTATTTAGATATGATTATAAAACAATGGATTATAGGCATAAACGCTACCCCCACCCCAAAATTGTTTACATTACATTTGATCAAGAATCAATTTCAATAAGAATAGTACATCATTACTTTTGAAATTCTTCTAGTTAACATCATGTTTCCTATTTTATATATCGATACAGGTACAGATAAAACACAATTTTGATTAAATGCATATACAATTATGGCACAATATTACAGTTAATCATTTAATCATCAGGAAAAAAAATGAGTTTTTGTAAAAGGTCAATAACCTTTTGACCTCTAGTTATATAAATAAATGTTGTATTTTGTTTTTTTAAATTGCATATTAGAAAGAAATATATATTCTACACATTGATATCAAGATTATTGAGATTGGATTATAAAACCACAAGTTATGGGCATAAATGTTACCACCTACCCCAAAATATTTATGGAATAAAATCACTATATAGTTGTTGAGATTACATAAAAAATAATGTGTTCCAATGCTTCAATTTTCGGTGACTTTTAATATGTCATTATAAACTACATTTGGAATGAAAAAATTAATGTTTTGTTACTATTGCAATTTGTGGTGGGTTTACCTCTAAATATCACTAGATTGACTGGACTAAATGATGAATCCTTAATCAGTATGTTCAAAAGTATGTTTGGTGTGAATTTCGTTGATGTACTCAAAATGCTATTTAAATGTCTAATTAGCACTAATTAAGGGCGTTCTTAAGTTTAGCACAGGAATGGTCATTTAAGAATTACAGATTTTGATTCCTGATAGGTCGGAGAACATTTTAAAATTGGTTTGGTAGATGTACTTAAAATATTAATTAAAATTGAATTTTTTACTATTTATTTATTTATAATTTATTGCTTATTAAAGTTTGAGTTTTTAATATGGTAGGTAAAATGTTGAATTTTACTAGTTTTGATGCATAAGCTAGGCCAGATATAGGTCATATTAATCGGCAAAATGTCGCTGCTATAGGCGGCTAAGAACAACTGCACACGGCCGCTACCTCTGAACTTACAATATATTATCAGCAAAATATTCAACGGTAGTAACGTAGTGAAATAAAGCAAGATGATCAACTCTAAATTATGTAAAAACGAAATTTATTGGGATGTACGAAAAAGCGGTGTTAAATCAATGCGTTAGAATAGGACAAGATGGCCGACCAAACTTTGTTTGTACCCGGCGCAGTCGGTAGCCAGGAAACGTGACGTCACACTTTTTCTCCCTATTGGAGTATACAGGAAGTTGTACGGAACTACGTTTGTTGTGGTGCCCTTATCAGCTGGGCCCTTAATTGGATTTAGATTAATTGCCTATATTAAGATTCTTAAAGCTCAGGTACAGGCATGAATTTTAAATATAATATCTGGTTAATTGTACATAAATCAAATATTTGTAACAGAAATCAAGACGAAAAACCTTGAATTTTCCCTAATATGGTCAAATACAAAATTTTGCAAAATTCTGCCAAAAAAACCAAGAAGACTTTTTTTCTGTAGTTAGGTAGTTAACATAATGAAGTAACATGTCTGGTGACTCCCTAGAAGGTGAAAAAAGATGGTGGATATACGGTGGATAATTTTTGCTATAGCATGAAAATAAAATTCTGAAGTTGAATAAAAATACAAGAAATGTAAAATTGTTATATGTTATTGTTATAAAAAAGTTATATTACCTATATTTAGTCATCTTATAACATTTTTTACCACACCGTTTATTTTTCATAGCTTTTTAAAATGCCTCTCTATTTTCAACAGTTGTGTACAAAAGAATAGAGATTTTACTGTGTAATTTGAACTAATATGAAAGTGCTAATTTTCAACAAGCTCCTGTAACACAAATAAAATCCCAAAAATTATGAAACATAGGGGAAACTAAAGATCGATAATTATTGGAATGTATGATCAATAGAAATGTTTTGCCCGCACCTGGCCTTTAAACAAACACCCTTATCAGTAGGGCATGATAAAAAAGTGGTCAAGATTTCCCGAGGAGCTGTACACGTAATGTTCCAGAGATATCTCAGTCTAAAATTTTGGCTGTTACAATCAGTGTTTTGAGAAAAATGCTTTTAAAATTAAGTAAAAGGAAATGACAAATACAAAAAAAGTTTAGGCCTTAGTAAAAGGGTATCGTAATTAATTGTTTTATATCAATGGAATTTCGCAACTTCGTTAATTAACTATTGTTCTATTATTATGCAAAATTTTCATTAAAAACAACTCACTGCAACACTTTCAATTTAAGCATAAAACATGAAAAAATCATACATCAGGGCTCGAAATTTCCTTTTTTCGACTAGCAAACTTTGCTAATGGTAAAAAAATTAACTAGCAAAATCAACAGCATAACTAGCAATCACAATTTTGTTTGGTAAAATAATTAAATTCTACAAAAATCTGAATATATTTAGATGTAGGAGGCCTAGCTAGCCATCTAGGCCAAGCTAGTAGTAATACCTTTTTTACTCAACAGTCGAACGCCTTTTTAGCCAAATTAAAAAAAACTAAGAGCAAGACATGCTTTCATGCTAGCCAAATCAAGGTCGTTTCGGCCTACAGTATGGACGATTCACCCCGAGACGTTTCGGCCCACTTTTTTTTAGGTTGTAACAAAATAACTAGGCTTGCTGCCAGCGGTGGCGCCAGGATCTTCCCGACGCGGGGGCTACATTCCCCGACGAGGGGGCTATGCGAGCGAAGCGAGCATCACTAGGCTGGGGGCCAGGGGGCCGCCAAGGGTGGGGGGTCCAGGGGGCGAAGCCCCCCTTAAGCAACGCGTTCTAGCGTCATTTGAGGTCATTTTAATCAGATTTAGGGTAGCCTTTTATAATGCATAAATAAAATCCTACGTGCAAAACAACGATGCGCGATGATGTTTCAATCCATATTTTTCAATTTATAAAATAAAAGTTCAAAGAAAATTTAGAAAAATAGAGTTGGAGGTCCCGGAAATTGGACTTATTATACTTCAAAACATGAAACAAAATATGTAAGTCCCTATCATGGTTGTGACTGAGCTAAGAAATATTTGAAAAATAGAGATGTTAGGTCCCGGAAAATGCACTTCTTGTACTTCGAAATATGACCAGCTTTATTGTTGGGGCTGAGCTAAGAAAATGTTTAAAACTAGAGCTGCAGGTCTTCAAAAAATTGCATTTTATACTTTGGAAACATCAGGCCTAGAGGCTTAAAAAACGCAAACGTAGACCTTTTTCAGTCGGGGAAATAAGTTTATTCCTCCCAAGTGTATGTGTGCGTACCATCTGGACTTCCGAGTGGTGAGAAATTCATGACATACATGACATTGAAAATTTAATAACTTAGCTATAATAAGATGTTGGCTAAGCGAAAATGGCATGTATTTTTGTTTAGTAATGGATGAAATATTTATTTTAGAAGGTTACTTGTAAATTAAAAAATTGGTGAACATACGAACAATTAACATAATTCGTTTTGCTGTAGTGTAGCGTACGTCGACACAGTACACGACGTAAAATAACTACATTACACATTTTGGTCCCTGGATGGAACATGATATCACGCGTCTGGACCGAACGTTGACTGATTCGTACAAAGGGATACCGCCAGACAAGTGCGTACCTAGCTATTGTTTAGTAGTAAGTTAGATTGCTGGCAATAATGAATGCATATAAAGTGCATAATATCACTCTGACATACTCTCACGGTCAATGGAACGTCGCGGTTTTCTAGGCGTTGAAGCTACGAAGTGAACGCGAACGCTTTTTACTGTATATTATATTCCCCGACAAAAAGTACCCGTGTTCCCTTCGGTAACCGTCGGTAAACTTCGCCTGGAAAATAACTACATTACACATTTTGGTCCCTGGATGGAACTTGATGTCACGCGTCTCGACTGAACGTTGAACGATTCGTACAAAGGGATACCGCCAGAGACAAGTGCGTACCTAGCTAATGTTTAGTAGTAAGTTAGATCGCTGACAATAATGAATGCATATAAATTGCATAATAGCACTCTGACGTACTCTCACGGTCAATGAAACCAGGGAGTTGTAAAAACTCCCTGATGAAACGTCGCTGTTTTCTAGGCGCTGAAGCTACCAAGTGAACGCGAACGTTTTTTACTGTATATATATTCCCCGACAAAAAGTACCCGTGTTCCCTTCGGTAACCGTCGGTAAACTTCGCCTGGAAAATAACTACATTACACATTTTGGTCCCTGGATGGAACATGATATCAGGCGTCTCGACCCAACGGTGAACGATTCGTACAAAGGGATACCGCCAAACAAGTGCGTACTAGCTATTGTTTAGTAGTTAGATCGCTGGAAATAATGAATGCATAAAAGTGCATAATAGCCCTGACGTACTGTCACGGTCAATGGAACGTCGTGGTTTTCTAGGCGCTGAAGCTATATAAAGTGAACGCGAACGTTTTTTACTGTATATTATATTCCCCGACAAAAAGTACCCGTGTTCTCCGACGGGGCGCCACCACTGCTTGCTGCTCCCTACCGATCAATTTTCATATATACGCTTACATGCTTCCTTAATTTCAGTCATTGGTTTATGTCAATGGGTAAACTACTAAAACTTAGTATGAAGCATAATTGTCATTAAACGTATTTGATTATAATAAAGTCAGAGTACTTTTTTCCAAAAGTCCAAGCTTCTCAAATCCAATATCATGAAAGACGTTCCCCAATAACTTCTTTATTATGTTTACAGTGTCCACCACAATGTCCACTGAATTATAGCCTGGTCTACAGTATATCCACAATCGCAATGAGTTCTTCTCCATCTCTATATTATATTCTCATACAGTATGTTTTCTTCTTTAGTATGTAGTGAACAAGAACTGAGATTTCGGTGCTCCTTGCTAGTTACATGTCTAGCTCCCTACTGTCCCTCTCCTTTGTCGTCCTTCCACCACAACTCCATGATTTGCATTGCATCATGATACTGTTCGACACTTGTACGCATAAAATCGTCACAACTAATAATTGGACAGTTTTAATAACTGTCAAGAGTGATCAAACTGGGAAAAACTAAAATGTCTTTTAATCAGATTATTTGTTTTTATTTTTAATTTAAAAAAAACATTTTTAGTATTTAATTTTTTTATATTATTTTAAGAGAGGAAGTGAATAGAGAAAATGATGGGTCGCTAAGGAAACAGAAAAAAAAACCCAGACCGAGGAAAGAAACAGAAAACTTGAATGAGGTTGGTAAAGTAGTGGAAGTGGAACATACTGATGATGAAAATGCAGATGAAAATGAAGAAGAACTTGAAAGAAAAACAAAAAGAAAAAAGAAACGAAGAAAGAAAAAAGGTTAGATTAGTATACATAATTATAATAATTGAAAAAATGAAGTACAGTATCTGTTCCCACGATACAACATTTATTTTTATTTATTGTCTTAAATGTACGTTTTATGGTAAATTATGATAAAAAGAGAGAAACAATGCACACCTAAGTAGCTCGGCCTAGCTATGCTTATGTAGGCCAGCTGGTAAACATTGGTAACGTACGAACATCGTACACTAGCTATAGGCCTAGCCTAATGTATAGTTGCTACATTAATTGTCTTTCTGTTTTTGCCAGAATCCGTTGATACAAGTTGGGGGGTGGGGGGAATCCTGGTATTTTAATTGAAATTTAGAGTCTTCCATTTGTTTTGGCCTCACAATCGATCAAATAGTGGGTGAATTACAGAAGAAACAAGAAAATATCAATCTGCGCACAATGCATGTTGGGATTTATAGCGGGCTGCTTAAATTATTAGAGTTTAAAGACGAAAAAAGTTATCTCAATAGGACCATATAGTGTTTATTTTTACATTAAATCTAGTTTGTGACCTTAAACTAGATCTAAAAAATGTAGGGAATGGGACTTCAAAGAACTATTAGGCATGTGTCAATTTGGCATTTAAAAAATAATTAAGAAGGTAACACTTAAATGTGCCTGCAAGCACGTTAATTCACTTAACCGTAACTTAAAAAAATGTTGATTTCGTATGAATGGGATGGTAAATATGAAAAAATAAAACGCAAAACACTTTACTCAAACCATGAAAATGGTGGCATAATGCCCGATATTCGTTCAATCACTACAAGGTAAATGGATATTTGAATTATATGACCCATCACACGACCATGGTAAATGGAAGCCACGATTGTATTATTTGCAAAGAATATGTACAATTAATTTTTAATAAAATTGACAAATGTTGTTTGTTTGTTTCTTTATTTCCATTCACAACAAAAAAAAACCATTAACATACATAAATATTCATTACAAAAATGAAAGAATGGAAAGGGGGAATCTCTGAAGCACAGCTTATAAGTAGAAACTCCCTGTTACAAAACAGTTTATAAATAGTAATATGAAAAAAAGGCACAACGGCATAGGCAAACAAAATGTAACTTTTAAGAAAAAGAAAAAAAAAAAGCAAACAAGTTTCTTGTTTTTTTTTTATCTTAAAAAAAAAGATTTCTCAGAGAGTAAGATGTAATTGTAAAAAGAAAAAAACCTGTTCTAATCAGAGTATTGCAAAAGTAATTTATTTTTGTATTTTATTTTAAAAGTTATAGGATTCTTAAGTAACTTAAGAGTCTCAGGTATATCACGCCAAAGTTCAACCCATTTACTAACTAAACTTAATGATTTTTGAGTGGTTCTTTTAAATTGTGGGTAGAAATGGTGTTTTTGTCGCGTGTATTTATCGTGGACAGCTGAGCATAAAATGAAATTATTTTGAACAATCACTGGGAGTAAGTTATGAAAAGCTTTATCCATTAGAGAAACGGTATATAGTTTTATTAAATTATAAAGATCAAGAGGTTAAAAAAAATTAAAAATTGGTTTACTTGGACTGGTGTATGGGACTTTCATAACAAGTCTGAGTGCCTTTTTTTGTAATATGTATAAACAATTTAAATTAGTTTTAAAGGTATTACCCCAGACTAAACAACAATATGTAAAATAAGGCAAAACTAATGAATTATATAATTTAAATAAAGCTGATGTATTTAGTAAATGTTTTACTTTATAAATAATTCCAATACTTTTAGAAATTTTGGAATGAATATATTCAATATGATACTTCCAATTTAGTTTTCCATCAATAATAACTCCTAAAAACTTTATTTTATTTACCCGTTCAATTGCAACACCACTAATAATTAAATTGGTTGGTTCATAATTGTTTTTGCGACTATAAACAATATACTTTGTCTTACTATGATTCAACGTCAATTTATTTACCTTAAACCAAGTATCAATTTTGTTTAGCTCATCATTAATAATATTACAGATACATTGCAGGTTCTTACCAGAAAAAAGTATATTTGTATCATCAGCATAAAGCGTGTATTTCAATATGGAAGAAGCATTACAAATGTCATTAATATATAAAAGGAATAAAGTGGGCCCCAAAATAGATCCCTGTGGGATGCCACATAAAATGTCTGCTAATTCTGAGGTGGTATCACCACGTATTGTCACAAATTATTTTCTGTTAGAAAGATAATTTTGGATCCATTTATTGGCAATTCCACGAATACCATAAGCTTCAAGTTTTTTTATAAGGATATTGTGGTCGATGGTATCAAACGCCTTTTTTTAAGTCAATAAAAATTCCGATTGTATAGTTAGACCTGTCCATCTCTTTAAGTATATACTCGGAAAAGTGAAGCAATGCATGGCTAGTGGACATATTTTTCCTAAAACCAAATTGTCCTGAGTATAGAATATTAAATTTGTCAATAAATTTCAACAGACGGTTGTTAAATAATTTTTCAAAAATTGTAGAAAATTGGGGCAGCAAGGAGATCGGTCGATAATTTGAAAAACTACTTTTATCCCCAGCTTTGAAGATGGGAACAATTTTTGCAATCTTAATGGTATCTGGGAAAATACCAGTCTCAAGCGAACGATTAAAAATATGTGTCAATGGCTCACTGATTTCGTATATAATGTGTTTAACTATTGACATAGGTACGTCATCATGTCCGCTGGAATTTTTAGACTTAAATAAGTTCACTTCTGTAATTAATTCTTCTTTGGAAGTGGCCTCTAAAAAAATAGAATTTGGAATACGTTTTTTAATATAATCATTGGGACTATCACGACTTGGAAATTGACTTGTTATTTTTTTGGCTAGGTTAGGTCCTACGGTAGCAAAAAAAGTATTGAAACCATTTATAGTATCAACAGGATTATCGATAAAATCTTTTGGCAGATTTCCATAATTTCTTGTTTTAATCAGACCATTTATGATACTCCAAGTACCCCTAATATCATTTTGTTTTAATAATAATAAGTTATTATAATATTGTTTCTCAGCATTTCTTAGAATATTTGTTAGCTTATTTTTGTATCGCTTATACTTTTTTGAAGACAGTTGTGTTCGATCTTTAAAAAAATGTTTATATAGATTATTCTTCTTTTTACATGCATTAATTAGGCCAGGTGTGAGCCAGGGTTTTGAATTACTTTTTTGTGTCAATTTAATCTTTTGGGGAGGGAAATATTTATTGAATAGGTATATAAAGTTACCATTAAAAACATCGTAAGCATTATTTGGATCTTCTTCATTAAATACACTGTTCCAATCAGTGCAACGCAAGTCATTTTTTAAAGCATTCACTTTAACCTCAGTAAAATATCTTTTAGTAATATATTCATGTGCAATACTTGGCGTAACATTATAATTAATTGACATAGATAATAATATTCTATCTAGTTTACCTTCTTTCTAAAGTCAATGTCTTACATGTACATGTTGCTCCTATTACCTGCAATAAAGCTATGAAGAAGTCTTTATGGAGAAACAAATCAGTAGCCTTTAAAACTGTGTGATTTGGGTATATTGTCCTTGATGGTTATCTAGCCTCTGCTGATACCATACGTCAAAAGTTATTGAAGTTATTTTACTAAAAAAGATACGAAACCTCACACAAGAAAAAACTGCTAGACCACAATTTAATTACAAAAGTAGCAAACTATGTAACAAATCTCCCATACAAAAAACATTGCAAAATATCAAAACCAGTGAAATAAAAATAAAATGTAAATGAATAAACTTAACAATTCATGTTTCCGCAGCAATGTGTTTTTCGTTCGATTTTTGTCCACTTTTTAATTTTATCTCTATGTATAAAATATATAAAATATATAATACACCACTAAAAATAATATAGTAAAGTAAAGTCTAAAGTTCCATATCCACTATTGCTTTCATTTTTTAGCCTACATCTTTTTTAAAGTGAAGGGATAGTGTATAACAAATCAATGGCCATAAATACAGTAGTTTCGAATTTTATTCGTGATTCAATTTGTTTTTATTTTTGTCAAAGTACTTTTATCAGAGTGCTGTTTAATTGTACTTGCCCATGCAAAGTATATAACCACATATTAAGGAAGAAAAAGACTGTGGAGCACGGGTTACTGCTAGTAATAATAATTAAATTTAAAGGGGGATTCTGGGTTTAAAATTGCTTTTAAATATCGTTTATTTATTTAATAAAAAATATTCTAACAATATAGACATGTCAGAATGAAGAAGTAATAACGAGAAAAAAAAATTCCAAACTCGCGACGTCATGTACGTTGTGTTTGTCAACTAATTTACATCTCTCTCCTCTGTCAAACGACTACCACCCGATCATTGTGAATACATTTTTTGTAGATTTTCTAAGCTAGGCCTAAAGTGTAATAATAACAGTAGTAGCATATGTTTATTTGACATTTAATGAAATACAAAATTTAGTACAGATGAATCATGGAGTCATAAATTATACCCATGGGCCTAGCTAGCCTACTGGACGGTTGGCCCATAAATAACAAAACTCAGTGGATTCCAAACCCATCCTATCAACCAAACTCCTAAACAATCTAAACCTAAAACAAAATCTGCTGTAAATATTGAGGCAAAGCAAGTTCCGATTGCCGTCCGCACGTATGGTGTCCCGATCGTATAGTAGGCCTAAACTAGTTTACTTTCCAAAAAAGCGGACACTGCATCAAGCAAGTAGACCTAGGCCTAGCAGTAGGAAGAAGACCTATAGCCGATCCGGCATAGTTAAAAATTGAGCTAGCTATTGTAGTAGACCCTATGCGAATTGATACTACCAGGCCTTTTACGGCTACACTTGTTAAAATTAGCAATACTTATGTTTACAAATATTCCAACTCTCTCATTCGAGCTATATTATCTATACCATTCCAGTAGATCGAGTCGACCTTCAATCAAATACTGTATATCGTTCATGTTGTGATTATAGACGGGTATACTCAACCCGACCAGTTTGGTATTGTATACTGTACTTATCATGTGACGATGCCAGGCATGGGCAGCAGAGAGCATGTGTATCGTCGCCTCGATCGCTGCTCAACAGGAATGTACAGTATACGTTACGCTTTATTGATTTTGAAGGCTTTTCCCCAAGTCAGTGCGAAAATCGACAATACGTAAACTGAATTGCCAAATGATTTTACACAATTGTGATGAATTTTCCTAGAAAATTGACTTTATAAATGGGAAGACCGACTAAAATTACATCAGATAAGTATAATTTTACAAAAGTACTTGATATGGTTAATTAACGAGTCGTCGGAAGATTGACCATTTCACGAATTTCATATTCTGTAACCACAGTGTGATTTTGCCGTAGCTGCACTTGTAATCTGGCCTCATTTCCTGGGCGCTTATATAAATTGAAACTTTTACTGTTCAAGAGACAAACAAATATATTTTTTACTATTCATTTTAAATTTCACGTAAAAAGTGTATGTATGCATTACCTTTTTGGTGTTGCTCGACCTATTGGTTGTGATTGACCAAAATGTGTTGATTTCACATCTTTCTGAAATTGTTTACATTAGCAATAGTGTACTAAATCCTAAACAATTATCGAAACAAGAAAAACAATAGAAAATTTAATAAAACAATAACAAATGACCTCAGGGTATATGAGAGCCGAAACCATTGACATAACGCATTCCCTCTTGTAAGTAATTATCATGTGTGTTCCTGCAACCTGCCAAACAATCGTGTAGGCTTACAAAGTGGAAACAAAATACTGCCAGTCAAGTAGCGTAACAAAATAAACACAAAAACAAAATAAAGAAAATAAAAGTAATGACTATTTCCGTAAGAGATTTGTGTAATTTTTTGCAAACGTCTTGATGTAATTATTTTATTGATGTGTATAAATTTAATGATTTAATAAAAAACAAACAGTGCACTATTTAAAAAAAATTCTATTCTCAGCTATAACGCCATCTTGTTATGTATTGTATTGTTCTAGCCTGCGAAAATCAATGAAGCGTGTCTCCTGTTTCTGCTGTACTATCATCATGAATATTCATTTACTGTCTTATGAATAATAACGCAATTAATGAAATCCACAAGGCTATGCATAAATGAAAATCATTAAATATGCAAATTCATTTCTGTTACATTTTTTAGTTCTTGTTCATGTTAAAAATTTCATTTGACTATATATATCTTTTCAGAAGAGGCGGCAGATGAGATAGACAGTAAGCACATTGAGTATGATGATAATGGACAAATGATGGGCATCTATGTACATCGTAGTGATCGTTTAAAGACAGATCTTTACATTGCACACCCTCTTGTAAGAGTCCACATGGTTGACATTGATACTGGATCTTATGTAAAGAAGTCAAAATTGTAAGTAAGCATACCGTATATTTCGGTGTATAAGTCGCACCTGTGTATAAGACGCACCCCCAACTGAGAGTAAAATATCGGTATTTTTTATATCGTCGATGTATAAGACGCACCTTATATTTCATCAAAACAATGTTTTTTTAAATTGTAATCAATATTATTGTAATAATATATTTTGTTATATCTACAACGGCGTCCTTTATTTAGGTTTTTTCTTACCTAGGCTCGGCCGCGCCCAGCCTCAACAAGTTCTTTCTAACTTGTTATTCATGAGTTTCGCCGCAACATCGAGTGCATGACCGTGTGTGTAACACGCACGTGTGTGGGCTAGCCTCGCTCGATCATTTCGAGAGGGCGCACGTTTTCACGGACAATCGTATTCGATTAGTATCTATGTATCCGAGAAGTGTGTACACTAGGTCCATGCTATAATCACCTGGAGAATATACTAGTCGAATACCGTACACCATGTGCCACTAAAAGAAGGGCTTGCGCTTGGGGTACGGCGATCGTGCGTATAACTACTGTATAAATAAATACTATTCCAATCGTAGGACGTAAACGTTTACAAATGATATTTTATCGGAGCGCCATAATGAACAAATCTTTTCATCATATTTAGTATAACATCATGCTAAAATGACTTGAAAACTAGGCCTAGGCAGAAGCAAGTTGCCGTTACGTTAGTTAGTTACTGTAGCTAGGCCTAGCCTACTCAGGCTTAGAAAACGAGGTGACGATAGCCTAGGCCTATGTACAATCTGTGTGGTGAGGCATTTATGTTCGGTGTATAAGACGCACCCTTAATTTAGAGGTCAAATTTGCGTGTCAAAAGTGCGACTTATACACCGAAATATACGGTAATCACATTGTTCACATGTTATTATTCAAGTAATATTCAAATTATACAATTAATTGATTTTTATTTAAATCTTTTCAATATTCAAATTATTAATTTTGTAGTGATAATAAATTTTAAAAAAAACAAGCAGGCTATAATAGTAGTTCCCTACATTTAATTGCAAGCTATATAAACTAAAGTAGTAGAATACTGCTGCAAGTCTACCATTTGAAGCCATATCCAGGTCTGCCCTTACATTGCACTTCATTATGTATACCTACTTCTTCGTAAAAGTCCAAACCAGCAGGTATACATACAGCACAAGTTAAAGAACTTGGTACAAAAATAGTAGGGTATCATCTCCAAGGACGGATCTGGCCTCTTGGCCTGACACTGTCAAAGTCCAATTTATAAAGACCTGCCGCTGGATGCTTCTGCAGACTTATATTTTGTTTCACATTTTAAGGTATAATAAGTCCAATTTTCGGGAACCTTAGCAGCTCCATTTTAATCATGGTGGGTTGATTCTGTAGACTAAATATTTTGCTTCATGTACAAATGCAATTTCCGGGGACCCAGCAGCTCTATTTAACAACAACAAAACTTTTTTCCTTAAAAATTTTCCAAACAAACATTTTTTGGGCCTCATTATAGTGGTTATCATTTAAAATCAACCTTTCAAATTATTTTAAGCACATTTAGTGAAATTTTATTTATTTTTCTTTTACTGTGTTCATTTAAGATACCGTAGTTTAAGGGGGAGGCTGCTTAATTAGCCACTAGCCTTGAAGGCTATGTGACTATCTGGCTTCTCCGAATTGCCAAAATTAAAAAAAATAAAATATGAGTAAGTATACCCCTGACTTACCATTATTGAACACAAAAATGTTATCTATTGTTAGTTGCTCATGTTTACCGCCGGCAGAAAAAATAGGCTATGATCGATTTGGTGTTCGCTAGCGCACTCAATAGGTGTCATTTCAGGTGAATTAGACGTGCCATTTACATGAATTGCCATTTGCCACAGCCCCCTACCATTGGCTTAAATACTCAGTCATGGAAGTGCCCTTTTCTTGTGGGACACCCCCCCCCCCCTTCCTTTTGAAAATGTCTATATCTGCCCCAGGTCTTCTGGTGTGCTTATTTGGGTTGTTGCTGCACTACTTACTGCCGTGGAGAGCCTAATCTGAATTTCCCCAGTTCGAGGAAGATAATGAGTACCTTAATTTCTAAATGTGTAACAAATATTCCCAAAGATATTCTTGATTTCTTCTAATTTCAGTGACCGAGCAGTAACCTCATACTATGAGAATAGAAATGATAAAGTGGATTTTATCCTACCTATGCTAACTCAACCATTTGAATATAAGAAAAGGAAGTAAGTATAGAGTTGAATGGGAATCAGTCAAGTAATTCCTTTCTAATATTCATACATTTTAAATGATATTTTTCTTGTTACATGAACAAAAAGTGAAAAAACTCATCCAGTGTTTCATGCGTTGTCAGCGATGTTATTGCTGACAACGGCCTTGGTAAAGTCACATGATGTTCTGTGGCTTGCACCCTCTATTGCTGAATTGATTCAATAATATTCATACCTATCACACCATTGGATTGTTTTCTTCCTTGTTAGGATAAAAAATGTATTGGTTATAAAGTCAAATGTTAAACATATCTTAACATTTTATTTATTTATTTATTCTGTCTTTATACTGAATGACACTTTCAGTGCTAAAGCATTGATTTCCAAAGTGGTTCAGTAGAGAAACATTAACAGTATAATAAAAATAATTAGACAACTGACAAAGTAATTTACGTTAGTACACACACATTTACAAAAAGGTAACTATCTACAAAACATACAGTATATATAAAAAACATGGAAGGAATTTAAGGTAAAAGATACTATAGATACAGTAATATTTGTAAAAGTTGAAAGTGTCATAGATTTATAGTTTGTTTTTGTGTCATTTGAAAGTTTGTTTCATTATTTGTTATTGCTGTCCTGTAAAATTATTGATTTCCTAACTCAAGATGTGTATAAGTAAGGTCCGGTTTTGTGAACGTTAACTGTAGAAAAACGGTGACACATCTTGAGTTAGGAAACCAATAATTTTATGGGACAGCAATAACATTAGTTCATGTGTATAAACAGAAAAGAGAATTTCAGCTCGGCTCAGCTCAGTGAGAATGCTGAAAGCAATAGATTTAAATGAAGAAGATATCATGTAGACTACTTTTATCCACACTGCTATAGACCTCATTCTATTTTTACTACATCTAATAATTCATTTGTATTTAGATCTATGATTCCAAGTTGGGAAGAACTACTACTGCTGAATGAAAGTTACCAATACCTAACCTGTTGTAAGGAGGGATATCCCAAAGTAATTGTGTTTTTTGAAGTGAGTACAAGTGTACACAAATATGTCATAATATACAAATAATGAATGTTTATGAGTGTAATGATATAAATAATGGCATGAGGTGAATGATGAAGGGTTATATATCAATGAGGCAAAGCCGAGTTGATAGTTAACCTTTCATCATTCACCAAATGCCATTATTTGTACCATTACACAAATATAAAACATTCATTATTTGTTTTATATAACATCTAAATAGATTCCTGTCATTTAAATCAAATAAAAAGTAGCCTTAGCCAAAGGCCTACAGTTGATTCACAATGATTAAAACAGTAACATTTGGTTTTTAATAATATTATATTAAATGTTATATTTATATGGATTTTATAAACACACCTACTTTAATGTTAATTATATCAACAAATGATCAAACAATCCTATGCATAGAAAGGCTAAAACGCCTAGGCTAGGCCTAATAGTAACAGGCCTAGGCTGAAAGGCAAAACTGACAACTGGAACTCATCTAGGCTAATTATGTTTTTTCCAGCGATTCCACCTCTTGTAGAGATGTTCCCATTAATCAAAATCCTACAAAATGATCTTTTTGATCTAAATTAGTACATATATTTTTCCAGAAATGTGCTTCCATCACGAAAAACCAGTCATAACATTCAAATCGCAGTGAAAGTAAAAAATAGGTGGCGCTGTTGTATTTAAAAAACAATAGTATAAAACAAAATATTTTCCCAACGCCAAAAAAAATACTATTAAACGATTGTTTAATAGTGTGTACTATGCACGCCATGTGACCCACATTCGTCCAATCAAATGACGGGAATTTATTTAGGTGTTATAAATAAATTATGTATACATCAGATGTAAAGATGAAACAATATTTAATTGTTACCATTATTTCTAAACTATACAGCATACAGTGCCTTATAATTTTATTTTTAGATTTTAGACTTTGTAAGCATGAAATCTGTGAATGGTAAATCACGCACAGTTGCAAGGGAAGGGGGATGGCATCGTGTTGCTTGGGCATTTTTTAAGGTAATGGGGTTTGAAAATTGTTAGTAACAGTAATTTAAAAGTAATAGTAATTTAGACTTACTTATTGCAGCCATTTACAATGCAATGTATAAAGTACTGTATGTCAACAATCTTGTCACAAATTCAATTTTTTCTTACTGCCAGTTAAGGGTCATTCCATCTCAGATCACCCAATGAGTTAAACCCTACCTCTTCCAATTTTGATGAAATTTGGTATATGGGTGATTCATAGCAATTAAAGCGAAAATTTCAAATTTTAACTTTATCGTACCAACGGTTTTCGAGATATAGCAATTTAAATTTTCGGTTTTTACGCAAAAAAGGGCGCGTCCGCCACGTTTCAAAGAGCTGTATCTCGGGAACTATAGGTTCGATTTTAAAAACAAAGGTATTTTTGTAAAGGGGAGACAATAAGGAATCTAAATATACTAATTGTGTGTGTTTTATGTTAATTTTAAGTTGAATAAAACTTTGACATATATTTTGACCTTGAAATTGACCCCGTGGAACACGCCCGATTTGTTGATGACCATCACGAAAAATGTAGCCCTACGTGTCAACTACAACATATAAAAAAATTGGAGGGGTTTTTTTCTTTGTTTCCATGAAATTACAATTTGAAGTTGACATACCTCTTCCTTTTAGTGTATTTTTGGTGTCTGTCCATGCATTACTTCAATGTCAATTTGATGTATTCCAAAAATAATTTTATTTACAAACTAAATATCATTATAATGTTACAATTGTCTATGTCTGGCCTTTACTCCTTGTCATCTGGCCAATTCAAACAGTATTTAGAAATGTTGTGGCGATCATTTTGGGAAATACTGTAATTCCTAGTCGAAGAGGATTTTATAAACGGAGAGGCTATAATACAATGTACATTTGATTCAGGAATCCAACAACAGTCTTCTTTGGACAGCCAATAAAAGGTTTTCGCTGGCCCATGAGGATGCATAAATTTAATTTGATAATCCCCAAACTCTTCTGAGACATCCACAACCAAACCAATCCATGGGACACCATCATAACTACAGCACACAAAATTCTGAAGTCTAATAATGGTGGGTTGTGTATCAGCAACAATTTAATTTTCATCACTGAAAGATTCTTGAATCACAACCACATCCGGAGGGTTTATCTGGGTACTAAGTTTGTAGACCTGCATCTGTGCCAGAGAAACAGGAGCAAAGCGATGATATTGTAATGTACCCTTGATGGTCTGGGTGAGGTTGAATCTTGGCTTTATTTCTTTTTCCACAGTAGATACCTCATCTATTCCCACATGAAAAAAGTTGATGCCTGGAATGTCCATATGAGCGAGTCATATGGCCGAGCGGTTAAGGCAGGGGTGCCGTTTACCGTACCTAAAGAGCCAAGAACAACATCGGCAAGGGTTCGAGGCCGACTCGCTCCTAGTTCTGGTGGTGGAACAAGTCTTCTCGGATAAGGACTATAAACCGTAGGTCCAGTGTACACAGTTATAACCTGTGTGTACTTTAAAGAACCCAGTTCATTATTCGAAAAAGAGTAGGGGTTACCCCAGTGAACTGGTTCACACAATAGCCCCTGTATCAGGGGGATTACCACCTATCTGATAGGACACTGATTAGTTCACTATTGGTAATCCTTGGCCACATTGCCTAAAGACATAAAATAAAAATTAAAAATTACACAGTAGTCGAACATACTGAGAGATGTGAGAATATGACATTCAGTCAAACGCTGTAAGCTTCTCTTAGTGACAAGCCTCTTAACTGTTCCACCTATGCCATCACATGCACTCTTGCCATGTGATGTAGCGAAAAAATTCCACTCGGCGTCTAAACCAAAATCTTCCTGGTGGTGGCAAAGGTTAATAAAGTTATATTTGTTTTTGCATTGGCTGCCACATCCATCTGTGAAATAATGAACTTTTTTCATGGTTGGTAGTTTTGTTTTTAAATAGGGGATGACAACCTTTAAAAAGGCCTATACAGTTAACTGTTGTATGTTCTCTGCAATCACTTATTATGCATATGTTAATGTGCATAATAACATAGTAAGGACACTAAACTATGTGTCAAAATTGATTTGAAAAGTATGTGAGTTACCCAGTATTTCTCATATCAAAATATATCTACTGTTTAAGTGGGCCTGATGAGAAAGCGTAACAATAAGACACCTTAACAGTTAGTGTTCACACTGTGTATAAAGTATAACAACACCAAAAATACACTAAAAGGAAGAGGTATGTCAACTTCAAATTGTAATTTCATGGAAACAAACAAAAAAACCCCTCCAATTTTTTTATATGTTGTAGTTGACACGTAGGGCTACATTTTTCGTGATAGTCACCAACAAATCGGGCGTGTTCCACGGGGTCAATTTCAAGGTCAAAATATATGTCAAAGTTTTATTCAACTTAAAATTAACATAAAACACACACAATTAGTATATTTAGGTTCCTTATGGTCTCCCCTTTACAAAAATACCTTTGTTTTTAAAATCGAACCTATAGTTCCCGAGATACAGCTCTTTGAAACGTGGCGGCCGCGCCTTTTTTTGCGTAAAAAACGAAAATTTAAATTGCGATATCTCAAAAACCGTTGGTCCGATAAAGTTAAAATTTGAAATTTTGGCTTTAATTGCTATGAATCACCCATATACCAAATTTCATCAAAATTGGAAGAGGTAGGGTTTAAAATTCCATTTTTTTTGGGTGAACTGAGATGGAATGACCCTTAAGTTGAATTATTTATGTTTTTGCTTACAGGTGCTTGGTTCAAACAAAACACTCAACACAGAGAAGAAAGTGCGTTTACAGCTTTTTCACCCACCATTTCATTTCAAAACAAAACCAGAACAAGTAGATGTAAGCATTTCAGACTTCATTCATGATCCTCTATGCTAAGAACAATTATTAAATCTAAAAAGAGACAAATAAAAACCCACCTTGTTTTCTCCAGAAATATTAAAAAAAAAAAAAAACACTGACAATATGAATGGCAATAGAAATATGCACACAAAATGAGGCATGGCTTCACAAAATCGGCGTAGTGTGGGAAATAATAATTTTTTAGATTTTTATATATTCGTAATCTATATTGAATAAGCTTTAAAATGAGCCGTTGTTGATGAAAACATACAAGTAACTTTCTAGCTCAGGAAATCTTCATTTTGAGAAAATCAACAATGAAGTAGTGACGCTGATTAGCTTAGCCTGGCCAGGGAGTTGTTATTACCGTACTGACGCGGGTATAAGCCCATACTCGGGTATAAGCCCACCCCCGACTTTTGACTAATTTTCATGAAAAATGAGGCACTCGGGTATAAGCCCACCCATTAATTCGAAGATCTACAGTGTGTGTAGTAATACATTATTTTGTATTTGGCGACGTCCATACACCGAATACACCTACCTTTGATCATAACCAAGCTAGGCTAATATACGGTAGGCCATATGAGGCCTAGCGGTCCTGTTTTGTATACACTCCATCGCGGTCGAAGATCGCTTCACACACGACGCTACAAGTCGCCAAAACGGAAAACCACTATTTGGTATCGGCTGCCATAAACAAGCTTATTAAATTTCTTTGGTACATTTCTATTTAACGAACATTGTATACTTGCTTTTCTGCTTGATAAATTCTTGTTCAATTGATGTTTAAAATAAGATATTCTACGATAAATTACACGAACTATAAGCTTAATTTTCCGACACTCTACACCTCGTGTATTTTAGAGGCAACGTCGTACACGTGAGGGCGCTCACACACAGTGTACATGTGCTGTTTTTGACGATCTGCATTTTTGGATCCTCGGGTATAAGCCCACCCCCAAAACTTGACGTGATTTTATGTTCAAGGGGGGTGGGCTTATACCCGCGTCAGTACGGTAATAACAACTCCCTGGCCTGGCCAAGCCCGCCAATCAACGCGGCAAGACTCTCTGTCAAAACTCGCTATTTTCTTCTCAATAACGGCAAACTAGTCGAAAATATATCACTGTGTGATACATAATGTTATATTTTTTGTTATTTTTAAAAAATATATGGATAGAAATAACGATTAACTTCCTAAATATTTACAAAATGTTGAAACGTTCATTCGAGAAACTATGGTGGAAGCCATGCTGTTTCATCGTAAACAAAAGCGTCAGCCAATCAGAGAGCGTAATTTATCTCTATAGCCTAACACCTTAATAAAACCAATTTCCATTGGCTAGATAAAAATTATGGTAGCTGATATATTTTCAAAGAGATAGGTACCAAACGGTTTGCTTACAAAAGCGCCGTAAAGAAAGTTGATTTTTGAGTGAACAAAAATACAATTTCCTAATGATTTTCAATGGAAACGACTTCAATAATTGCAAAATACACATACTTGTGATATTTTTTTATGAACAAGAGTTTGATAAGTTAAAGATAAATGTTTATAGTATGGTTTTTTATTGAAATTTTAAAATGGATAGGTTAGGGGTTTTTTCAAATTCTGAACTTCAAGGCTAAATATCTCAAGTTCGGGTTGCGATTCTGCGGCGCTTTTGTGATGCCAGGCCTCAAATAAACACTGACAATAGACAGAACGGCAAATATCAATTTCTTATGATCTGGTTCAATTCTATCTGGCTCTGCTACCTCTCACATGTATGTTCTATTCCAGCAAAATTTATATTCAAATTATATAAACAGAGCGAGAGGTTCCTATTATTATTATTATCATTTATTTACCATACTGTTGTTTACTTAATAATCAGAATAATTTATATTTTATGCAATTGGTATTGCACCTATATTTTCTAGTGAAAGTGTATAGAATATAAATAACAATCTTTTAATAATAAAAGTTATTAAATTATTATTATTAAAACTATCTAAATAAACACAACATGCATAGAAATCAATTCTAAACTGCCCGGTGATACACTGAAAATTATTTAATTAATTTTGAAACGATAAAGATGAGGAAATCTGTGAGAATGAGAAAAAGTTGCCTGATATGCATATATATATCCAAAGGCAAATTACTGAAAAAAGGATGTGGGTATCAGCGGCTGGATTTCAATGGAGCGAAAAGCTAAATCAAAACGATAAAGTAAAACAGCCAGAAAAGTTAGCAGAGCTTTCGGGCAACACTAGCCCTTCAGCAGTGCATATATATGCACATTCTGTTATCGAATGGTATAAGAACATTCAAAACAAGGAGAAGCACTCGTTTATTTGCTTCGACATAGTTGATTTCTACCCGTCAATAACCATTGACCTACTTAAAAAGCCCTTGAATTCGCCTCCGAGTTTGAAGCAATCTCTGATGAAGAAACAAATATTATTATCCAAGCGAAAAAGTCACTCCTTTTCCATGATAACGCTACATGGTGCAAAAAAGGAACTGAAAACCAACCTGTGTTTGACGTCACAATGGGAAGGTTTGACGGTGCTGAAACCTGTGAAATCGTAGGTACATATCTTTTGTCGCAACTGTCTAACAAATATGGCAACCAAATTGGTCTATACCGCGACGATGGCCTAGCTGCGTTTCGCGAATCAGCCAAAATGATTGAGCTAATCAAGAAAGATATTTGTAAGGTTTTCCAGGAGAACAACCTCAAGCTAACAATTGATGCTAACAAGAAAATAGTCAATTATTTGGATGTAACGTTCGACCTAAGGACAGGGATCTTCCGACCTTTCACTAAGCCTAATAACAAACCAACCTACGTGCACCATGACAGCAACCATCCTCCATCTATTATCCGCAACATCCCACTTGCTATAAATAGACGCCTTTCTGACATCTCATAAGGCAAAGATACATTTCATGCATCTGCACCCCTATACCAGGAAGCCCTCAAAGAAAGCGGATACAATCATCAACTTGAGTTCAATGCTGAACAGCAGAAGCCCAAAAAATCGCATACCAGAAACATAATTTGGTTTAACCCACCATTCAGCAAAAACGTAGCAACCAACATCGGCCACAAGTTTTTAGCTATAGTAGAAGATTGTTTTCCTGCCGGCAACAAGCTCAGAAAAATATTTAACAGAAATACCTTTGAAACTAAGCTACAGTTGCATGCCCAGCGTAGACAAAGTAATTAACGCACACAACAAAATAATGTGATAGCCAAAGAAAAGTCTACTGAAACCAACGCAAAACAAGCGGATGTAACTGCCGCAATCCCAATGAATGCCCGCTCCCAGATAACTGCCTAACAAAAGGTGTAGTTTACAGTAAAGAGAGAAGATTCATCAAAAGAAGAAACAAATGTCGGACTAACTGAAAACCAGTTTAAAACCAGATACAGAAACCATACGTCTTCATTCCGGAACGAAAAACTAAGAAACGCAACGGAACTCAGTAAATATATGGACACTTAAAGACTCTAAAACAAATTACTCAATTAAATGGAAAATTATAAAGAAATGCAAACCTTACTCAAATATTAACAAAAGATGTAATTTATGTATATACATAGAGATATTATAGTGAACTATAATATCTCTATGGTATATATGAAAAGTATATTATTATATGTCAACCAGAGCTATGCTCACTGAACCGTAAAAACGAGTTAGTCTTAGGAAAAAATTCTTACTAAATTGCAGATCCAAATAGTTTATCTAAATCTAAAACAATAGGCTATTGTATACGACTTCCTGATGACTCACTTCTATTAAGCACTATGAGACAACTGTGTCACTTATGTTTTATATTTCACCTGAAGAGTGCGGCCAGCTACATGCTGGTCGTACGAAACAAATTTGTAGTGATTAAAACAATGAAGTAACCAAGTTTTCTGCTGTTATTTTATATATATATATATATATATATATATATATATATATATAAATCCAAAGGCAAATTACTGAAAAAAATGACAATGCTGTGGGTATCAGTGGCTGGATCTCAATGGAGATACAAAAATAAAAAGCGAAAAGCTAAATCAAAACGATAAAGTAAACAGCCAGAAAAGTTAGCAGAGCTAACGACTTCCTGATGACTCACTTCTATTAAGCACTATGAGACAACTGTGTCACTTATGTTTTATATTTCACCTGAAGAGTGCGGCCAGCTACATGCTGGTCGTACGAAACAAATTTGTAGTAATTAAAACAATGAAGTAACCAAGTTTTCTGCTGTTATTTTATATATATATATATAGATATATAAATCCAAAGGCAAATTACTGAAAAAATGACAATGCTGTGGGTATCAGTAGCTGAATCTCAATGGAGATACAAATTAAATGCGAAAAGCTAAATCAAAACGAGAAGTAAAACAGCCAGAAAAGTTAGCAGAGCTTTCGGGCAACACTAGCCCTTCATCAATGCAAGTGAAGGAATTTGGATAACGTCATAGTATAAAGCTGGCAAGTGCTGCCTGGGTGGATAGGAATAAAAGAAATATAAATGGTGACGATACCTGACACGTTTCTCGGACAGGCGACGTAATTTGGTAAAGTTATCCAAAGTACCCTCCAGGATTACAGCAAAATCAGATCAAAATTGATACAAACAGTAGAAAATATATATAAATCCAAAGGCCAATTACTAAAAAAATGACAATGCTGTGGGTATCAGTGGCTGGATCTCAATGGAGATACAAATTTAAAGCGAAAAGCTAAATCAAAACGAGAAGTAAAACAGCCAGAAAATTATATATATATATATATATATCATTTGCACTGATGAAGGGCTAGTGTTGCCCGAAAGCTCTGCTAACTTTTCTGGCTCTTTTACTTTATCGTTTTGATTTAGCTTTTCGGTTTTTTTTGTGTGTCTCCATTGAGATCTAGCCACTGATACCCACAGCATTGTCATATTTTCAGTAATTTGCCTTTATATATGTGGTGGTATATATATGTGGTTCTGCCACTGCTATGGACATCAAATTTTACGAAGAGGAGTCCTTAAGACAGCTAGACTATCCTCTTTATTATCGTAAACTTACAACAGATCCCACCACGGAAATTTTGGATAAGGTGGCAAAATCTGTTTCTGTGATGGTAAAAAAACACTCCATCGATCGTAAGATTGGACCTCATTGGCACAGGTTAATCCAGTTTACCTAATAATTCTGTTCTGGCTACATTAGATGTTTCATCATTGTATATAAATATCCCTCACGAAGAAGGAGCCGACACAAGCATTTTAAATTAAAAATTCCGACCAAAACGCCTACTAAAGCCATTTATAAGAACAATTTTATTTTTGGCAATTACCATTACCTCCAAATTCATGGCACAGCGATGGGCACAAAAATGGCGGCATCTTTTTATGAGGCCAATTTTCTGTCCTTCCAACCTAATAAACCACTTGTTTGGTTTAGATACATTGAAGACATCTTCATGATCTGAACCCATGGTGAAGATAATGTGAATTAATTTCTTCTGAATATTAATTACAGCTACTAAATCCACTAGTTGACTTTTTCGACACTATAGTGACCATAGAAAATGGTACACTCAAAACTGACCTATTACGTAAACCCACGGATAAAAATATGTACCTGCTACCTAGCAGTTGTCATTCCTGACACTGTACCAAAAACATACCGTACAGTCAAGCATTACGTATCAGACGTATCTGTTCTTCAGATTTAGATTTTCAGAATCAACACTGAAATCACACGAGTTCAAGAAACTAAATTTTGAGGCGTTACCATTGACTCAAAATTGTCGTGGAAATTACACATTAATAATATTACTAATGTTGTGTCAGGGAATATAGGTGTAATCAACAAATTGAAACGTTATCTTCCCATTAATATACTCTTTATTTTATACAATGCATTAGTACTTCCCTTCATTTCTTATTGTAATATTGCCTGGTCCGGTTCACTAAATAAGTTCGGAAACTTATGCCCCTGGACAAGCTTCGAAACCACTTATATTGATGGTTTATTTAAATTACAAAAAAGAGTCATTCGAATCTGTTCAGGGGCTGATTTCAACTCTCATTCTAAGCCCTTATTTTATAACCTGAAGGTCCTAAATATATTCGACATCAATAAGCTACAAACTGCTATTTTTATGTTTCGATTATCATAAAACTCTCTTCCAACCCATATCACTTCCCTCTTTAGCAAAACATCCACCTATCACAATTATCCAACGCGTTTTTCATCATCTAATTTTCACCCAAAATTTCGTCCCTCACTAATTACCAGTAACTCTATACTACTGTATACCTTGGCCCCAAATTATGGGAACAACCACCAATTCAGCTAAAATCTAAGAGCCGTAGCCAGTTTTAAAATCACTTATAAGCAATCACTAATTAACAACTACTGTACATTTCCTAATTTATCTTTTTTGAAATCTGTTTTGTTGATTTTACAGTAAATAGGCCTAACCATGTATTAGTTAGTTTTAACTTTTTTGGCATAATTACTTGATAATATTCAATGTTTTTTATATATTTTTTTCCTTATTATATTTTTTTTGTCGTCAATATTTTATATTTATTAGTTTTCTTGTCATGTCGACAACTGTTCAGGTGGTCAATGCTTAAAGTAATTTTTACTTATTTTGATATCCTTTCACACATTGTCTTCTTTTTTCTTTTCTTATAGTTTATATATCTGTTCCTTTTGTTCAATGTGTGGAAAATAAATAAATGAAACAAACAAACAAGCAGGCGTTTGCGGCAAAACTTGTTCATTGGTTGACTCTACTGAAAACTTTAAGAATAACCAAACTGGCCGCATTTTTTGGATAAGACAATCAATTAATTGTCTAACCAAAAACTTCATTTAACTCATATACTGTAATATTTGTTTTGATTTAGCTTTTTTTTGTATCTCCATTGAGATCCAGCCACTGATATCCACAGCATTGTCATTTTTTCAGTATTTTGTCTTTGGGTTTATATATAAATATATTCAATCTGCAGACAGTACTGTTTCAATCTTATTAGATCTCGTCAGTGCAGCTCAGGTTTCGAAATGAAATGTACCGCAGAATATATATATATATATATATATATATATACAGTCGGAGATCCCGCCTCGTGAATAAAAATACTGAAAGATGAGGGCGTATCAATTTGATCTCTGTTGCGCGTGCGTACAACTGGGGACTAGTGCTGTTCCGCCGTACCACGCCGAGAATGTTAAAGAGTCGCTATTTAATCGAGTTTGAACAATACCATGAAAGCCCCAGTGGTCTAATGGTTAGGGCAACTGCATATCAAGCAGACGGTCCTAGTTCGAGTCTCGGTTGGGGTGACTTTTTCTCATTCTCACAGATTTCCTCATCTTTATCGTTTCAAATTAATTAATTAAAATTCAGTATACCACCGGGCGGTTTAGAATTAATGTTCTTTGCCTGCTGTGTTATATATATATATAGTTATTTGTGCAGTTTATTTGTGCAGGTATATATATATTATATATATATTTATTTATTGAATGTAGTACAGTACTTAACATTGTCATACACTTTAACAATGGTACAGTCCATAATGGGTGAGTATTGTCCGGGTGGTTATTGTCCAATTTCCTATTTATTTGTGCAGGTTTACCAGTGGTGGAGCAATATAGCAAGACAGCCATACCCATCAACACTCTATATCACCTTGAAACCAATCACTACACCTGGTAATGTAGAACCTGCATTTAGATCAATGTTTGCAACTCAAAAGGTAAATAAAGTGCTATTTTGTGTCTCCAAAAATTGTACCATTGGTCGGCAAAAATGTATGTAGTCTATCTAGTAAATTCAACAAATCCTTAAACTGAATCAAAAATACTAAACTTTAGTATATGTAGAATGTGAAAACAAAAATACTGTATATATATTTCTTAATTGTGCTTTATTCAGTTAATAATAAATGAATAAATAATATATAAAATGTGAAAAAGTTTAATCTAAAAGGGATACCAAAGAATAAGATGTAAATAAATTAAAGACACTGCCTTTTTGTAAAAATAAATACTACACTGTATGTTTCTATTGGGATAATTTCTATGGTCTTTAAAACAGTGAAAAATAAGTTGATCCTATTAAATACCAGCAAAAATTGCGCTTGGTATTGATATTTTAATTTTGCTTTTGTGATGCATTCGATTTTGGTGCGATAGTGTAGATCATAAATAAACAATAATGGATACCAGGTCTGCCAATAAGAAAAATCAATTTATCAACGAGACAACACCAATCTAGACTAGGGTACGATGTTCGTACATTACCGCTGTTATTACCATCAAGGCCTACAAAACTAATGTCTAAGCCTAATTTCAATGCGCAAACTATTTAGGTAGTCATTTATGTAAATCATAATTTCCGTAGAATGTACATTTAAGAAATGAACTGGTTTAATGTGAGCGAGTGGTCGAGCAGTTAAGACAGCGGAACTATAATCTATAGCCATAATATCCTTGGTTCTGGTGGTAGAACAAGTCTTCTTGGATAAAGAGTGTAAACAGTAGGTCCAGTCTACACTGGCTCTTGTGCACTTTAAAGAAGCTAGTACATCTTTCTTGTCAAGTAGGGGGTTTGTGTACTAGTTCACACAGCCACTGTTGTGGGCAGACGAATGGGTGCTAGAATTGGCAACACTGACATAACGTAACCCTTAGGGGAAGAGCATGTAGTTGAAAAGTGTAATATTTACAGTAAGTCCACAGCGCCATGAGCAATGATCATTGGAATTGCAGGGAGTGTCTTTAAAGTTCCAAAAAGATGAATAAGAAGAGAAATTTAGTTTTTCTATCAATATAATTACAAATCATAAAAGCATGCCCGACCACCAAATCATCATTATGTTGCATGACATGATCTTACAAATAATCTCAAATAATGAATATTTATGGGTTGGATGGTAAGAATTGAGTTGAATTATTGACTGCTCTATTTAATGAGGCGGAGCCAAGTTAAATTAAGTTGCAATCAGTTGTGTTATTATCATCAATACCAATTATATCCTCTTATAGGAACAGGGAAGAATGACATACAAAGAACTAAAGAAGACTTTGGATGGACGTAGGAAAGGTCAACATTTTGAGTAAGTGATCTGATAATATAAATACACTAAGTGCTGTTTAAGAGTATTAACTGGAATTTATTGGAAAGGTTACCCTCTTTAAATAAAGTCAAAATATAAAAGAAATGCAGCTAATTATATTTGTACATACTGTTTACTGTATATCCCATTTTTTCCGCGACCCAACATTTTTGCTGATTTTATTTAATGTTTACATCTGGACAAAACAATTTAAGAGCCATTGTCTGTAAGAATCAAAGAAATATCAAAAAGAGTGGCAGACTCAAAAAAATGGATTTCTTTCAAATTTTGCACATGGCTATATATGTGTTGAGAGAAATCAAATATGAAGTATTTTTTTTTTCACACGTATATTTCCATGGCAACGGCCAAATTTGTGTTTTTGACAAATTTTGTCCTTTTTTAACGTTTTTTAAAATGGATATTGGTACTACTTTGATGAACGATATTTTTGTTTTGTTCATTTAATTATAAAAAATAATTAGTTTATGCATAATAACAATGCATTGTGTACCTGTTTCAAATTTTTAAATTTTTTTTTATTTCATACTTTGGGAGATACCATTTATTTAAAAAGGGGTGTTTTTCACTTTTTTTAAATTGTTCAATGCAACTAAACTTTACTTCACCATAACGCCCAAAGTGGTGTATTTTTTTAGCTGATTTATTACAAATAGGTAGTTCTAATGTTTAATAATTGATTTCTAAAATAAAATACTGGGGTAAATTTAAAATCTACAAGCAGTGTTGCGAGAAACCTAGGCATTTTTATAAAAAAAAAACATGGTATATTAGTAAAAACATTTTATTTTCTTTGATTATTTGATTTGAAACTCATTGGTCAGAAAAATTCTTAATGTTTTATATAGTTCTAGTTTTGTTGTGAGAAATCTAATTATAGATTCTGCATTTCCCAGTTCTAATGTCATTTTATAGGTTATATCCTCTGGAAATTTGAATAAATTATCAGATCGTTGTGAATTTTAATCTTTGCAACAGATTACTCCTCTCTTATTTTGAAGCTCCTCTTTCATTTGTTTACTTCTTTTATTTGCTAACCTAAGCAGATCCCACATGACCATCTACCACCACTTTCGACTACCACCCCTCCCCCCCCCCCACCACGACTATAACCACAAAAAGATAAACTGCAACACTTTGGTCGATCATCCACTATAGAGTGTCAAGTGCATGCATTTCAAGCACCACCCACACTGCCGCTACTATCGCTCCAATGAATAGACGGATTCAAACTCCTCCATCCCACCCCCTCCCCCTTTCTCCAAGCCCCCACCCACCCCAAGTTAAAAATTGCAATGCAAAAGATAGGACATAAAGTTAAGTTTTTAGACCCTCGCCTTCAACCCCCTAACTATTTAAAAGTCCTGGATCCACCACTTTCCCCTCCCCAAAATAGAACCAATCAAAAGTCAATGATATACTCAGGTATGTTAATGCTACATAACAAATATTGAAGCCCTGATTTGAAATTTCATTTAAGGTCAGTATGTAAAATATCACACTTTATTATTAAATATTGGTTTTAAATTCTATATTTTTTTTACTGTGAAATTATTTAATTTCCCTTAGTTATGCATAGCAACAGTTACTATGGTAACTAAAATTGAGATATTCTTTAGATTTTGCATATTTATCTTATACAAATTAAAATTTGTAGATTATTAGCAGGCATGCCTTATTTGCATTTTCAAATTACCGTTTCACAAGGTCATATTCGTAAGCACTTTCTTCTGTGATTATTTTTATTCATGAAAACCCCATATTTTATTTACAGCGGCCACCTCCCTTAACGGACGCACTTTGAAAAGCCTGTTTGTTCTTCCTATCTAATTAGTGCATTTGGTGCTTACCGTAAGCAGCTGCGGGCACCTTTTTATACTGAAAATGAGATTTTTTGTAAGCGGCCAATCGAAAAATGTGATACTTATTGCATGGACCTATGAATTAGAGGTGCATGTTTATTGTATTTCTTTATATATTAGCTTTATTTTGAAGAGGTTTTAAAAACATTACTGTGAAGAGATGAGAAAACTACACAGATTTTGTCTGAAAATGCTAAAAAATACTAAACCACCTGATTATAAATAATAATAGGCCTACAATTATAAGCGGTCACTTTTCCAGGTCCTGAGGGTGGCCACTTACGGGAGGTTCAACTGTATTTAAAAAAACAATTATCCTTAGTTATCCATAGAAACAGGTTCTAACACAACATAAATAATACATTTTGGCATAACTTGACCCAACAAATGACCCTTTCACAAGGTCAGACATTTTCTGGGATTCAGTAGATAAGTAAATTTGGGAAAAGGTAGTAAAGCTATGTTATCAATTGTTTGTAGTCATGAAACCCCATATTAAAAATATTGTACTTAGTTACGTATAGAAACAGTTGCTACAATACACTATAGGTAAAATGTTGATGTCATTTGACCTCAATATGTAAACAATTTTTTTTTCATGAAAACTCCATATTTAATTTTTTTTTTTTTTTAAATATCATTAGTTACGTAAACAGGTTTAAGATAACACTAAAGGTCATTTTTTTACCTTTATTCAAATTCGTCAAGACTTTCTTTCTGAGATTATTAGGATTCAGTATTTAAAGTAAATTTGGCAAAAAGTAGAAATGTAAAACAATGTAGAAAAAATGTTTTGTATTTATGGAAAACCCCTTATTTTTTTTGAAATTTTCGCATAGAAACAGTTACTATGGTAAAATTTTGACCTCAAAATGAATGAATTTACAAGGTCAAGTTTGTCATTAATGGAATGCAGTAGAAGTAAAATTGAGAAAAATTACAAATGCAATCAATTCTTTGTATTTATAAAAACGCCATTTTTAACGTTTTAAAAAAAATTACTTTTCTTAGTTACACATAGAAATGGTTGCTAAGGTAACACTATAGGTAAAATATGAAAATTGTTGAGAATTGTTATGAACTATCTTGTAAATTTTGATCAAACATTAATAGTTGTAGTAAAGTGGGGACCTGTCCTGTTTTGCATTCTGACCCCTTTGACCTCAAATGACCTATTTACAAGGTCAGATTTTTTGGGAGGTCTTTCTGTATCTCTTTACACAAAAGAGATTTAAAATTTATAAAACCATTGACGCAGTTATTTCCAAGTTTAACATTATTTTCCATCAACTAAATATTTCAATGCAAATTACTGTTTTTCTGGCAATTAATTGAAATAAACCTGGCAACATTCTTCTATTTTATCTAAACTATTCGTATGACTCTAGTAGCATTATGACAAGCCACATATACATTTTATTATTGGATTAGCCATATTTAAATTGTGTTTCATGTGTTTTGTTTGTTGATATTTTGTTATATTTTTTGTATTTTTCGTATTTTCCTGGCAACACAAAACCTATGTACGAAATTTACCCCAGTGTTTTTTTCGTGATTATTGTTGACAAACCTATTGACTATCAAATTAAAAAACCTCATTGATTTAAAAACATGAGGTATACTTTTATAAAAAAAATATTTTTTAAAAATACCCCTTTTTAAAATAATGGTATCAACCAAACTCCATTTTGTAATTTATTTTTTTTCTACATTAAATGGAACTCAATACATGTTGTTTACACTGCTATAAACAAAAACTGTATACTGTAAGTATTTTTGGTTAAAATAAGTATACAAGTTTGTACTTTTTCACTATAGAAAATCTGTGAAAAATGGCAAAAACATCAAAATTTGGATAATTGACCGTTGTCATGGCAACGGAGGCTAAAAATTAAAATGAATGTTGTAGATATGCTTTTTATTGAAATGTCTATTCATGGTAAAAATTTGAGAGAAATCCATTTTTTTACATCTGCCACCAAATCTTTGATTTTTACAGACAATGGCTCTTAATTGGTGATCATAAATGTTGGAAAAATTCACTTAATGGCTTGAGTAATCTCAAATAGATCAATAATCTATAATACTATACAGTAATGATATCTCATTTCATGGTGGTTGCAACACAATGATTTTGGCTTATACTGTATTTAATTTAGCTTTTGATTGATTTTACAGAGAAAAAAATCCAACAAATTGGAGTCGTTTACCTGGACAAATGTGTAGAATCCCAAACAAGCTGATGTTATCTCTAGCTGGTGGTAAGAAAGGTTGTTTTGTTATCAAGTTCTCTCATGATGGCCGTGGAATTGTTTGCTGTTGCAAAGACAAGTCTGGATACCCATTACTGGTATATGATGTAAGTATTTTTATAATACAGGACCGACTAATTAATTCTACGCTAATTGTTCCCTTTTCTTAGCGTGACAAAATGTTACCAATGTATGTTGATGTCGAAAGTTTTTTAGCAGAAAAATTGCATAAAAAACAACTTTAACTAATTTAGCAACTTAAAATATCCTGTTCAATAATATCTATCTAATATTTTTTATGAATTTTAATTGGTATGTGAAAGGGTGATTTTTTTCAAGGAGCTAAACACAAAATCATATAAAATCTATAAAACAAATTTTAAACTAGCAAAAATTATCTATTAAAAGCTAATTACAATTTAATGGTAGCTATCCCAACATTCTAGCTAAAAATGTATAAAGATTGCTCTAAAGACAGTGAGAAGTACTTGGAAGGAAAATCAACCTGCATCTAAGCAAGCTATGCATGTGAAATCAATGTATGCATGGCAAAACAGACATGACAATGAATTACTGTAGGGTTCGACTTTTATTATAGATTCCATCTGGTGATATGCGCTGTGAGTTTTCAGGTCACTATGGTGTCATATATGATGTTTGTTGGTCTTTATCAGATGACGAACTGCTATCAGCATCTTCCGACGGAACAGCACGGTAGGTTATAATTAAGTGATCATTATTAGATTTATTATCCAGCTTGTTTTTGGTTTGCTAGCTCTTTGCTGTATTTCCATTTCTTCTAATTCAAATCTTTTGTTACAACAACATAAATAATATTTATGAATGAAAAATGTTGTATTTATTAGACAATAAGTTTGTTGCTTCAATATATGATTTTTCAAAATAAAATTCTACTCTCTTATGTCAAGCAACGCACATAATCGGGACTGTAATGTAAATACATTTTTTTCATTTTTATTTTTAAGTTGAATCATTTAAATATTGATTTATCTAAAAGGTAATTTCATTTTATCATTCCATTCTTTCATTTCCATGAGTATGAAGATTATGGGTGTTTTTTTTTTTATAGAATTTGGAACCTTGCATCTCCTAGTGGAGTGGCAAACAAGGTGTTTCCTCATCCTAGCTATGTATATGCTGCAAAATTCCACCCAGCCCAAAGCAACATTGTTGCCACTGGATGCTTTGACCATATCATACGCTTTTGGAATGCATACAACACTGGTATCAATGGGGAGGTAAATCTGAGAGAGTTTATGATTGTTGACTTTCTTTTTTTATTCTAAATACCAATAAAAACTGAAAGCCCTCCTAAAAATGTAATTTTAAACATCATTTATTTTGTTGAGGAAGTTTTTTCATTGAGGAAAAAGGTATATTATAAATAAAGTGATTGAAGGGAAAAATACATGATAACGGTTTAAATATTAAGCACTCTAAGATGCAAATAGCTAGATCAACTTTCGTATGCACTTTGAGGTCCAGAGAATTTGACTTCAGAAATTGGTTTAGGGTGGTCAAACAATCGTATTTGGCTTGGTTACACATTTTGAAAATGTGGCGAAAGGTCAAAAGGTCAAAGTGAAAGGTCATAAGACCAAACATAAATATGTCCAGGGCATGTATGTATCTCCGTAACTACTGGTCGTAGACACTTGAATTTGGTTTTAAATTGTTCGAAATATATGTTTTGTTATTTGTTACACATTTTGAAAAATGTTACAAAAGGTCAAAGGATCATGGTCAAGGGTTATTTGAACAAATAAAAAAAGGTACTTTTATCTCGGCAACCACTGTTCGCAGCAAGTCACTTTTGGTCTCAAAATGTTCAGAAGGCATGCTTTTATATTCCATCTAATGGGGCATTTTAGTCAAAAATGATAAGAAATGCCATTTCTGACCTTTGACCCACATACCAGGGCATCTTCATATCTCTGTAAGTACAGGTCGTAGAAACTTAAATTTGGTATCAAATTGTTCGAAATATACATATTTACATTCAATGTAATAGAAAATGTGGTTAAAAGATGAACAGAAATACTCTTACTAATGTTTCAAACAAAAAACATATCTACACAACTTATCCTTAGACAGTAATGTTATGCAATAACTGATACTTTAAATTGTTTTAATTTCAAGTACTAGTTATTGCTGTCCCCGAGGACATTTTGATAGAAACGTTAAGCTCAACAGTTCTTTTCAGAATGCCAGAAGTAACTTGCCATATGTATCCGATTAAACGCCCCAGGCATTTATTGTTCAAAATGGTTTTTAGGGGGAAAGGAGGCATCTTTATTTGGGGTATAATATGGTAACATGTATAAATACCACCTAGATGTAAAAAAATACTGCACAATTAATATCAAAAAGTGATAAAATTATGTCAAAATGCTTGGTAAATTGTAGATTATGGTAGTTAATGAAATGTGTTGACGTGATACAATTATTGTGTAAATGCATGTGGCGGGGCGTTTATTCCACATGGTGTTCTATTTGAGGGAATGGTGGCGTTTATTTGAAGGAATACTCTAATTTTAATAATTGTATTTCGTTTCTCAACTGATAAAAGGTACTTTACATGATTCGTTTTCCTCTTTATGCTTTTTAACGAAATGTTTCTGTCTTTTAAAATAAAAGTGATAGATTCCATTATGGATCTTCACCTCCAGGTGCCAGTATAATGATATAAAACAATGACACATCATTATCCTGACACGATTGCACTCATAATGGATCTTCATTCTATCATCTATTTGTTTGTAACTACAATTTGACAAAAATCTTTTGCATAGTTTTAAATGCCAATACATAGTTTCATTACTATTGTACAATATGTCCAGCTTTCCTGAAAACACCCTTGTGTACTGTAGTACAGTGTTGTAGTATGATTTTATCATGATAAACTTCTGATGCTTTTATTGTCAATGCATTCAGTACCTAAAACATGTCAAAGTTTCTAGTGGTATTGATAATAAATCTCCAGAAATATATATTGTTTTATTATCTACACTGGGAACAGACGTGTATATGTATAAGTTTTGTCGTTGACATTCAAAACTATTATGCAACAGTGTTACGTAATAATGACAATGACTTGGTCTATTATTGTGGTCTCCGATACCTTTTATTAGGTTATATGCATTAATGCATATAACCTCTTGATTCTGTCAAAATCTTTATTTATTTATTTATTTATTTATTTATTTATTTATTTATTCTTTCCTTAGCACTATTTTGTCCGTGAATTATCTTGGCATCAGTTTCATCTAGCTAAGTCAAGTTTTCAGAGTATATTCCTTATGGCCAGGAATCGATGTGGTTATATTTTCACGATGCGCAATCAAAAATTACGCGGTCTACGCGCGATTTTACAAAATCACGTTCGTAATCTTATCTTCACAAGCATGAATCACAATAAAACAAAATTTGGTACTCATACATTTCAGGTCATATTTCATCATATGGCAATACAATTACGTGCGTAGCGCATATAACGCTTGTGTACGCGCGCTTAAAATGTTCAAAATTGTCAAAATTTATTTTCGATGAAATTAGAGTACGTTTCAGGCAATTTTAAGCGTTTAAAAAATTGCGTTAAACGTTAATGCGCAGTCTTTTTGCCCGATTTCTGTTTTACAATCTTTCTTTAATAATATCATCATATTTGATTCACGTTTCAACTCGAAATTGCGTTATACGAGCACGTCAAAAGTGACTGACTACGCACGTATAAGTTAACAAAATGGTGAAAATAAGCTAATTTTTAAAATTAATATATATCGTCAGAATGCTGGGGAACACCTATTTTTTATTTCATTTTCTTGAAGTGTATGTATCATATGTATGATTTATTATCAAATTAAGAGAACAAAAGTTGATTAAGTCTTCATTAATTGCATATTAAATTTAAAAAAAATAATTTCGACAATCAAACAAATTATGACATTTTCTTAGGCCGAAATAACAAACTTAACATTAACTTTCTTTCTTAAGAAGTTCATATATTAAAGTTAAAAGTATATAGTTTGACAGTGCATCATTTTTTTACATTTTTAAAGATGTCATCATAGTAAAAAATTATAATTCATTGCGGTATGTAATAATCTATTTGCACCAAAGTGGTTACTGCATAGTTGATACACGGAGGAATTTTTCTACAACGTTTAGTCAGTTGTGTATGGCTCGATGGTCTGTGCTCGTGTCTATGGCATTCAAGGTACCGAGATCGAGTCCCACCTTGGGAAACTAAATAAGATTTTTTTTTTATTATCCGTATTGTTTGTTCAAATTTATTTCTTAGTGTATAGATTATACACATGATTTATAATGAAATCTAGATAAAAAGTAAACTTATGTCTTTATTATTATGTAACAACAAATGTGGTTTATGACATTATACGCATATGGATCTTTGATCGGATTGTGATACCGGCTATGGTGGTCGCGTTAGCAAGGTCCTATCATATATTATAAATAATTAAAGATTCTGACAAAATCAATCAATCAATATATCTTTTAAAAATCAATTATCTTTATTTAAATCAAAGCATATAACCTTTAATTCGTCATAGTGACGAATTAAATCTAGTTACATGATTGTACTTCCTCCAGGATAGAATGAGGTTTAATCCCGTTATTATTCTTATTATATATATATATTTTTTTTATATATATATCTGGGGTGTATTTATTTGATTATACATGTTACCATTATTACACCCAACAAAATAAACGCCTTCCCTGAATAAATAAATGCCCGAGGCTTTTATTCGGGTAACTACAGTAAATTACTTCTAGCATTCTCAAAATGTTTGAACGTTCGGGGGTCAACAATAATTTCTAGCATTATTATAAGCAAAAGTACAATTATTACAAACAGTAAAGGATTTGTTTTAATTCCTACAGTATAATGAAATCATTAAGCATTAATTATTGCATAACATTACTGTGTAATGATAAGTTGGGTAGATATGTTTTTCATTTAAAAGATTAGTAATTAATAGTATTTATGATCATCTTTTATCCAAATTTTCTGTTAGAATGAATGTAAATATGTGTATTTCTAACAATTTGATACTAAATTTAAGTTTCTACGACCTGTACTTAGAGATAAGAAGATGCCCTGGTATGTATGTCAAAGGTCACTAATGTCATTTCCGGTCATTTTTTACTAAAATGTTTCATTAGACTGAATATGAATGTGTACCTTCTGAACATTTTGAGACCAAAATTTACTCGCTGTGACCAGTGGTTGCCGAGATACAAATACCTATTTGTGTTTATTCATATAACCCCTGGCCTTGACCTTTTGTAACATTGTTCAAATGTGTAACAAATAACTAAATGTATATTTCGAAAAATTTGAGCCCAAATTCAATTCTCTACGGCCAATAGTTACGGAGATACAGACATGCCCTGGTTTATGGGTCAAAGGTCAGAAATGGCATTTCCGGTCATTTTCGACTAAAATGTTTCATTAGACTGAATATGAATGTATACCTTCTGATCAATTTGAGACCAAAATTACCTCGTTGTGACCAGTGGTTGTCGAGATTTAAGGACATAATGGTGTTTGATCTTATAACCTTTGACCCTGACCTTTTGACCTTTCGCCACATTTTCAAAATGTGTAACCAATCCAAAAATAATTGTTTGACCACCCTAAACCAATTTCTGAAGTCAAATTCTCTGGACCTCAAAGTGCATACGAAAGTTGATCTAGCTACTAGAGTAAAATGAATACTCTTAAAAAAATCAAAACAATAGTGGCCTTATTGTAATAAAATCGCAATTTATGCTTCCTTTATATATTATTTCAGCTTCTTCAAGAGCTTGATAGCCACAAAGGTCTAGTGAACTGTCTTTGCTTTGCTTTGGATGGGCAGAAATTATACTCTGGGGACAGCTTAGGTACTCTTATAGTTTGGAAAAATGCATTAACTAGAAGACCAGCTACATCAGGTAAGCTGTACCATTAAAATAAAGTTCTTATAAAACGTAAAACAAACTACTTGATTTGATTTGATTTATTTCGGCATCGGTACATAAAAAATCACAGACATACAATCAAAAATAGCATATATAATAAATCATGAGACATAAGACCGAATAAAACAAGAAGGATGCCAATGATAACTCATAAAAGTCCTCTACGGACCTGTTTCCAATGAGGTCCTTTGAAAGAATTTAACAGTAAAAAAAAAGAACCGTACAAAATGGAACCAGAACAGGGAGAACAGCAAAAAAAGACATACAATGAAACATGGCCATATGAATAAAAATACTAACAATACTAACAAAATATAGATGTAGCGCTTATAAATAGTTTCTAATGAAAGTGTCCGTTCCTGTAGATACTTTTTAACTTTACTTTTAAAACAACAAACAGTTTGTAATTCCTAAATGTTAATTGTTAAATTATTCCATTCTTTAATAGCATTGTACAGGGCTGAAAATTAACGGTCGCCCGGTCGCCAATGGCGACCTTTATTTGGTAAGGGCGAGTATTAATTTTGTGATGGTCGACCCGTCTGGCGACTTCCAGAAACTGCATCCATCTACCTTAACTAATCTAGGCCTAGTAGGCTAATAATATATAAGCTAAGTTATAAGCTACAAGCCTAATGGCAGTCCCTCGTTTTTAAGGATCGCGAGTGCGATCGTGCTCAGCAACAACCTTCAAGGAGAGCAATCATCGCGCTCCATCTTACCAAAAAAGGGGATTCCCCTGCCTGCATTCAAGAAGGGCGAGTTTACTTCATAGCCTCATAGTGCATCCAGTACGGTGTCATAGAAATACCTTCTTTACAGCAAGCACATGTCCCAACCAATAATTGTTCCTTTTATGCTTACTGCATGTTTTTATGGAACGAGTTTATAAAATATATTTAATTTTAAAAGGAAACATTAATAGGAGGCCTAAATATAATGTTTATTATTTAAAAAGCTTAGTTGCTTTAATCATGTCATTGATGGGATTATTTCTTCAAAAGTTCCAACCAATTTTGGTCACTCAAATCCTCCTCAAAACGGGTAGTAACAAAGTGCGAGGCACGCGAGGCAGGGAAGGCATGCGAGGCAAGTCAGAAATTTATGCGAGGCATCGTTTTACCATCATCAAAAAATGCGAGGCATCATTTTATCATTTCTCAAAATTGCAAGGCAGGAAATCACCGAAATTGAAGTAGCCTAGGCCCAGGCCCGCTAGGCTAGTTTCCTTTTGCACCTGCCTTGTATTTTAACCAACTTTATCCTGAATACCACAGCTTAGAATTAGTAGGCCTACTTTAATGAAGAAAAATCACATAAAAGTAACAATAAATCCATTAAATTGGTGATTTTACAGACGTTGTTTTTCTCGCATTTCGCACACTCAATGTTCAATATTTTGGTTTCTATGGAACGCCAAAAGAGCAAAATTAATTAGAGGGCTAAAAACTCTGTGGAATCCATTTATATTTAACGCATTATTTGGTGGAAATCAAGTACAATTTCAATAGATTTTGTCACTGTCAGTAAGGAAAAATGTTACTTTTGATAATGTACACGGTTTCGTTAACCTTTTAAAGAATAAAATAGAAAAATTCATCATAATATCCTTAGTAGGATGTCCTAGGTCTAGACTAGGTAGTGATGTTGATTTAGGATCGATTATTATTCTTTGAAAACAGAACAGTATCAGCAGTAACATATTACAGCATTTTTATTGACAAATTAACAAATATATTGAAATAAAACGTGTTTTTCACCAATAAATGCATGAGAAATTGACGCATTCCACTGAGTTTTAGTCCTCTATTATCGTTGCTCTTTTGGCGCTCCATAGAAACAAAAATATTGAACATTGAATAAGTGAAATTCGCGAACAGTGTGCGAGAAACACGCCTGTAAAATCATTAATTTAAGGATTTATTTGTTACTTTTTATGTGATTCTTTCATTAAAGTACTCATGAGGTATACTTCTAAGGTGTGGTATTCACACGATAAAGTTAGTTATCAAATTTGGAGTAAAAATACAAGCGAAGGAAACTAGCGCCAGGTTTATTAGTACGTACATGGACAACAATAAATAAAAATCGTTCGTAATATACCTAGCTTACTAAAACAGGAATAGTGTATCATTATTAAATATTACACCAACTATTATTATATCAAAATTGATAAAATTATTTTCTACATAGGCCTCTTATCTAGGTTAGGGCTAAGCATATTAGCTAAAGTTTAATTTTAGGCCTAGTATTACAATTGTCGGACGTAAGTCTTTTTTCACACGCGCTCCAGAATTCTGTCGCAATTTTTTTCTTTGCGGCATGTTATTGGATCGCCATATCAGTTACCTTTTATTCACCGCCAGTTATTGAACTTGTCCTGGCAATCGATGTTCACCTTATTTGCGAGAGAGGTACACGTGTTGTTCCTAGAGAATGGAATGTCAAAAATGTCTTTGGCACGCCGCTCAGAGAGAAGTCTGTGCGTTGCTGCTGCTGAAACCACGTGCTATAGGAGGGGAATGCACCACAATCCTCTGAGCTGAGGGCTGAATCATTCCGCTACCTGCTAATAGTAAAGAGGGATTTTCCATCTCTTGGGTCTACCGGATCTAGGCCCAGGGGTGTGACAAAATATTATTTTCACTCTGCTATGTTCGAGAGACATGTAAGTGAACACGCTCGAAATGCCAACAAACATTGCAGTCATTTGATGAGTGTGTCGCTATAACAATTATTGTTTATCGAAAGTTGAAGACTGTCGTTCAGATTTTTGAACCGTAGTTTGGGCACTTTTGTAAAAGTAACATTTGACAAGATATGACTTGATCAATGAAAAAACAATCGTTACATAAAAATAAACAACATGATGAGTGTATACACGAATCTATTTAGATACGCTTGTATCGATTGATTATTAGGCCTATAATATAGCATAATAGCACGTTAAGATATGCCTCGCACCTTTTTGAAATCGTAAACTATATGCCTCGCATGCCTCGCACTTTTGGAAATGATAAAATGATGCCTCGCACAAATATTTGGCATGCCGCGCTTGCCTCGCGTGCCTCGCTGCCTCGCACTTTGTCAACACTCGTTACCTTTTATTCACCGCCAGTTATTGAACTTGTCCTGGCAATCGCTGTTCACCTTATTTGCGAGAGAGGTACACGTGTTGTTCCTAGAGAATGGAATGTCAAAAATGTCTTTGGCACGCCGCTCAGAGAGAAGTCTGTGCGTTGCTGCTGAAACCACGTGCTATAGGAGGGGAATGCACCACAATCCTCTGAGCTGAGGGCTGAATCATTCCGCTACCTGCTAAATATAAAGAGGGATTTTCCATCTCTCGGGTCTACCGGATCTAGGCGCAGGGGTGTGACAAAATATTATTTTCACTCTGCTATGTTCGAGAGACATGTGAGTAAAATAAAATAAACAACATGATGAGTGTATACACGAATCTATTTAGATACGCTTGTATCGATTGATTATTAGGCCTATAATATAGCATAATAGCACGTTAAGATATGCCTCGCACCTTTTTTTTGAAATTGTAAACTATATGCCTCGCACTTTTGGAAATGATAAAATGATGCCTCGCACAAATATTTGGCATGCCCCGCATGCCTCGCTTGCCTCGCACTTTGTCAACACTCCCTCAAAACACGTGCTGACGTGTGACGTCATCATCTTCTAGAAGCTCTCTCAAGGTAGCTCTCCCCAGTTGTGCGTGCATGTGTGACACATGTAAACACGATTAAATATCTTTCTTAATTATTTTAAAATGATACTTTGTAACTTATTATCAATATTTTAATGGTTATTGCATGTTAGAATTGTATAATTTATGAAATACAGGTAGTTTTCTGTCTGATTTCTAGGCCAACAAGCTAGGCTAGAAAAGCTAGGCCTAGGTTAAAGACATGTTGGTCAGGATTCTCCAGGCTCCTGAAACCCAATCTAGGCCTACCCAGGCCATACAAGAAATTGGCTTGATTTTTTTCAATGACGATCCCCACGGAAAATATTGTGTGTGAATGTGGGAGGGGAGGGGAGGGGAGGGGGGGGGGGGGTGATTTTTGGGGAGAGTAATTTAATTATCAAAAGTAATAAATGATATAATTGGGAGGGGTGGGGATAAATTCCCTCCCCCTCCCCTCAGCTCAGGCACAACAAAAAATGTACAAAAAATTAATAAGGGCCAGCCATTTTTAATAAGGGCGACCATCCTTCAACTTCAACTGGCCCTGCTGGCCACTATGGTTTAAAGGTTAATTTTCAGCCCTGATTGTAAAAAAAGGTCATTGGCTTAATAGTTGGAATTCTAAAATTAAAATTTCCCCTAGTATTGTAATTATAATTATTCTAATAAAACGATTGCATAAATAAAGTGGACAACAATGATTATATATTTTAAAAGCATGACAGACTCGATCTTGGACTTTTAAAATACCAACGTTGGTTAGCTGAGATAGACCTACTGTATATGTGATCGGGGACCTAACTTTTTAATAAAACTAATCATTTTGTTTGAGTCGTTTGTAATTTTGTTTTTAATTTGTTATTTACCGTAGAAGACCATGAGCAAACTGAATAATCAAACATCGGTTGGATTAAAGCAAAACTAAGAATTTTTGCCGTTTGCTTTGTTTATAACAGAGCGGGCAATGATTTCACCTGATACATTTTATGTGATCGGGGACCTAACTTTTTAATAAAACTAATCATTTTGTTTGAGTCGTTTGTAATTTTGTTTTTAATTTGTTATTTACCGTAGAAGACCATGAGCAAACTGAATAATCAAACATCGGTTGGATTAAAGCAAAACTAAGAATTTTTGCCGTTTGCTTTGTTTATAACAGAGCGGGCAATGATTTCACCTGATACATTTTGGTTAATCTCAATACCTAGATATTTGATAGACTTTGATCCATTTATAGTCGTTCCAAAACAATTTATATTGAATTCGTTGACTTTGCCTAATCTACGTTTAGAACCAAACAAGATGCATTCGGTCTTAACCATGTGAAGCGAAAGTTGATTGTCAATCAGCCAATTATTGCATGATACGAGATTGGTTTGGAGTTTAGATTGGATTGTGATATGATCGTTATGGAAGTAAAAAATCGTCGCATACAATACAAAATTACAAACACTTTCGATACTGATGGCAAGTCGTTCGCATAAATGAGAAACAAGAGAGGACCCAAAAGGCTACCCTGGGGGACTCCACATCTAATCTCAATAGAGTCCGATTTGGTACCTTTAATATCGACAATCTAATTTCGCCCAGACAGATACGCTTGAAACCAACCGATAGACCGGCATCCTAGATTTTACACAAACTATCATGATTGACCGAGTCAAAGGCCGTTTGGACATCGAGTAAAACCATACCCGTAAATAAACCATTTGAACTCTAAGATGATCTCTAAGATGAATAAGACATGTGTCAGTAGAAAATGATCTACGAAAACCGGATTGATGATCGTAAATAAGTTGATTCCTTTCAAGGTAATCGGAAACTTGTATATATACCACCTTCTCCAGAATTTTTTAAACTGAGGAGAGGGCAAAAATATAATTTGGAACAATTTACAGCCATTGATTTTGTTATACACAAAGTATTCCTTTACTTTGAAATATTTGTAAGCTACAAAGTCAAAGCAATACTGGAAATGGGACTTTGTGCTGTATGTATTATTATTCTAGGGTGGACCTCAGAAAGTGACAATGTGCATGAGTGGAAAAAAAAACAAAGCAGCTAGAAATCACTTTTCTTAAGAATAATAATTTCAACCTAGGTCAATCAATTAATGTGTTTTTTATATAAAATGAAAAGGTTGACCAAAATATCGTGGGTAATACGCACTTTACCTTGATTAAACGCCATCGCTAGGCTGCAAAATCAAAAACATCTTGCCAAAATCATAGGCTGAAAGTCCGGACGTGAAAGGTGTTGATTGTACTCTGTCACGTTGTAGCGCGTCAAATCGCGTCAGTTCATTTTAAATGGCGTCAGTTCAAGTTAAATTGCGTCATATAAAATTAAATTGCGTAAACCTGCTGTTCTTTTAATAAACAAATAAATGATTTTTTGCCATCAAACAGACGAAAGCTACTTGGTAGTTACATCAGATATGTAATTATAAATATATCGGCAGTATTTTATGATAAAATGAATAATATAAACCATTTGAAATGTTTGGATAAAAATACAGTACAGTATACATAATGTATTATGAGTTGTTTTTGTTTGATAATGATATATTTACTTACATTGAATGTGGATTACAGTTTTAAAGAAGTAAATGCTAATAAATAGGCAATACTGTACTTTAGTTCTTGATTAGATGTTAAACAAAAGAAAACACTATGAAACAATCTTGATATAGAATTTTTTAAACATTTTTCTTGTTTCTTGTATTATCTGACTTAATACAGACATGCATAGATTGGTTTACCCTTTAGTATAAATAACAACTAGTCTTTAATAGTCAATTGACATCTTTATATTTTATATTGAGGTTATTCTATAAAACATAGTTATAAGTTTACCAATAAAGCCATCTGAAATAACCTTTTTGTTAACAATCAAATCATTATAAAAATGAAATGGTGTCTGAAGAAAGTCCACAATGTCCAAAATTATTTAATATACTATCTTTATTAAGTAGATGTGCTTGGGACATGCCTTTGAATATCTTGTGGATCATTGGTCATTGATAGATCAATTCATGTGCTCCTGCATTGTATTGGTACTTTGCTAAGGTATTACATTTATTAATTTAAATACACTTGCTCGTGGAGGCCATACAGGTTATTGGTTTTGATGAAATGGATAGCTGTCTTTGAAATAAAGCCTGTAAGTGTAAAGATAAAAAAAAATTTCAAAATTCATGATTATATTAATAGTATAATTTGATTCAATATATATACTTATACTCTGTATCAAATGCTTCAAGCGTTTGGTTCTAAATCATCTGAAAAAGTTACTCCCCATTGGTTTCGACCAGCATCAGTTTGCGTACTGTTCAAACAGGTCTACTGAAGATGCGGTCACATGCATGTTGCATAAGGTACTAGAACACCTGGATCGTGAGAAGCGATATGTTGTTTATTGACTTCAGCTCGGCATTCCAAAACTCAGATCGATAACACAATACGTGTGCTGAGAACAACCTAATATTCTGTTAATAAAACCAAGAGAATTGTTGTCGACTTTAGAAAATATAAGTCAAATAAATTTCCGCTGTATATAAATAACTCTCAAGTTGAAATTGTGGATTATTTTAAGGTGTGGTGATCACTAGCGATCTAAAATGGCACAACCATATTACCAAGTGTACTAAAAAGGCCTAACAACGCCTTTACTTTTTACGTAAACTTAAATCCTTCGGAGTGGACCCTTTCATTATGACAGTTTTCTATAAGTCCGTCATTGAAAGTGTACTCACCTTAAGTATTATTTTGTGGTTCACTGGGGCCACAAATAAAGATAAGTCTGATCTACAACGTGTTATTAAGTATGCACCACATCTTATTGGAATAGAACAGAGCACTATTGAATTCATTTTCGGGAAGCGTTTAACTAAGAAAACGCATTGTATATTGCTAGATTTAAGCCATCCCATGCATAATGTATTTGAGATGTCTGGTTTTGATTTTTAGCTTTAAGCGGTGATACTCAATACACATGTCACAGATTCGAACTCGACGTACTAAGCATTAATATCAATGGCCAAGGCGTTTTACTCACTGGGCCAAACTATGATTTACAAAAATCATTCTGTTCAAAGAATAGGTGTTATTAATTAAAACTTCAACGACGCAATCACTCACTGTTTTATTTGGCGGCCCGGCATGGTATTTGTAGATCCGGCCATGGTGGTACACAACAGAGGAGGTTGCATAGTTATACAGTCACGTAACATGATCGCAGAGAGGTCAAAATACTGCTATTTTTTGCCTTTTTTATGGTTTTTCCTTAAAATTCAGGAAAGAGACATAGCTTATAATGCGCGGCCCATCAATAAATATCAGTGTGCCAAATGTGAGCATGTATTGTTCAGTGGTTATCGTTCAATTTAGTAGCATTAATATATAGATATTATTATTTTATATTTTAGTGTCAAGTGATGAATGGCAAATAGACTCCATTATCCAAGAACAGGAATTGGTTGGTGTAGCTATTAACAATGTATGCATACATCCTGGTGGGAAGAGGCTACTTGTGCACTGCAGAGATAACATTATTCGTATGTTAGACTTGAGAATGTAAGTTTTTTTCATATAGAAAATGCTAGTGTAAGCTTCTTTGTTGCCTTACATAATTCTTAATTTTCCAGGAAAAGAATTGTCTTTTTTCAGGAGTTCCGTTGTGTTTGAACAATCCCACCCACATCATCCTCCCCTACATCAGCATCCTGTTGTTAGATTGCCTTGATTATAGTTAATAACACATAACATTTGTCTTCTATATCTATATATAAATTTACGTAAGGGCAAAATTTGGTAAATCGCGCGTTACTTCTAGAATGTTTACTCGATGGTATATAAAGTTGGTTCGTACTTTCGGTACTGATTTTAACCACCTGATGCAACCCTGTTTACTAATTAAATTGAGTTAGATAATTAGTTATTGACAATTAAAACGAATTTAGGTTCAACGATTTGCCCCAAATAGTGGTGTTTTCCGATCGTGGTATACACTGTCTAATGCATGTCCATCGTGAAAAATACCCGCATACAATAATACAATGATGCTTCGCATTTTCCTATCTCCTCCTACGATAATTGTTTTTAATGGCTGAAAACCGGTTGAACAGCTCGAATACAGCATCATAATGTTGAAGACAGGCCGATTTTCTTTTAAAAATACTATTTTGATAGATTTAATATACGTTTATACAAATGACAAATGTATTGATTTGCGATGAATGGAACATTCCAAATTATTTGGTTTAACCATACTTGCATTCCTCCATGGTTTAACACAAGTAGGTAAATTTATGGACCCTTGGAGAATAAACATAAATAGTATTGCAATGCTACACAATACTGCAAATAGGTATTAACCACTTTTGATCGCCATTTGAATCGAAAGTGTGTTGGTACTGTTAGATATAATATAAACAAATATACTAATTAACTGTATTACTGTGAGTGTGGGTAGCCCCTACTTTTAGATTATAAACACATAAAAATATAAAACTTTATTACTGACAGTTGCTTTTCAACGTTTGTATTAATTAATAATTTCAAAAAATATAAACGTAGTAGTGGTCTTTAAATGTACTTTACTATTTCAATCCCCAGTTTTAACAAAGTATTTAATCGGAAATGTTTTACTCTATTTAGTGGTATATTATTTATAGGCCTATAAAAAAAATATTTCGTTTCTGAGTGGATAATAAAGAAATATAAAGAATAATTTAATATAAAGAATATATTTAAAAATTGTTCCTCTTTGTACCTATCCTCATCCCCAACCCTAAACTCTAATGTTAGATACGAAACACAAATTGGGTTCGTTTAAATGAGTCCAAATAAAAAATGTGGACTCATTTTGTGACAAGTTTCTTAGGTGCTAATTTTGGTTGACTACATAAATCATTGTGTCTATTTATTTGTTTCTGTAAACGACAATGTTTTATAGTCCCGCCGTACGTACATTTGAAATCGCCATTTTTTGTACGCTGAAATTACTATGTATTGGAGAACCATCTGTGGGCACGAACTAGATGGTAGTATATATAAATTTACGTAAGGGCAAAATTCTGTAAATCACGCGTTATTTCTAGAATGTTTACTCTATGGTATATAAAGTTGGTTCGTACTTTCAGACTGATTTTAACCACCTGATGTAATTGTAACCCTGTTTACTAATTAAATTGAGTTTGATAATTAGTTATTGACAATTAAAACGAATTTGGGTTCAACGATTTGCCCCAAATAGGGGTGTCCATCAAAATACCGGCACACAATAATACAAGGATGCTTTTTTCCTATCTCCTCCTACGATAATTGTTTTTAATGGCTGAAAACTGGTTGAACAGCTTGAGTACAGCATCATAATGTTGAAAACAGGCCGATTTTCTTTAAAAAATACTATTTTGATAGATTACGTTTATACAAATGTATTGATTTGCGATGAATGGAACATTCCAAATTGTTTTGTTTAACCATGGATTGGAGGTATATACTTCCATGGTTTAACACAGATAAATTTATGGGCCCTTAGCAGTATCATTGAATCAGGCAATGTCAAAATATAATAACATTTATTTTAACACTTTGACTGCCAAACACGGAGATCTTCGTGTTTGGAAATACAACGCTTGACTGCCAAACACGGAGATCTCTGTGTTTCGCGTTTTGTAACGAAATATTTTACTTTGAAAGTAACTAATCTGGTTACGAACGATCAACTGTCAAAACACTACCTGTCGAAACATCAACATACCCAGCGTATCACAGTAGCGTGTATCGGCCGCGCTAGCTAGACCGGCGAAGCATTAAAAAGGTTTTTGTGGATTGGCATGTTTATTTGTTATCTGAATAAAAAATAATGGTGTCATTTTGAATATGAAGTCTTCAATTTTATTATTTATTATTGTATGTATACCCTAATTGTTTCGGTGTTTCACTAAGTGACCGAGTTTCACACAATAGACCTGTTTGGAAATGGTATAAATATCATCAGTACTACTGTATTCTAATGTGTACTAGGCTAGGCCTAGTAGCAAAACAATTCCGAACCAACTTTAGGCCTGGTTGACTAGGCTTTACTATGTGGATTTTGGCGAAATTGTGACGTAAGATTTATAAAATGTAATACATTTTTAGATAAGTGATAACTTGTTTTTAAAGGCCTTTCGATGCCGTCTAACTAACATTCACTTTTTTTGTTGATCTCAACGAGCGATACTTTCGTAGTGTGATGTCTTGCACAAAATCGCGAATATCTCAACTTTCGTGAAACTACGAAAAACTAAAAAAGTGGGTTACTTTTATTTTTTAGTCTAAATTACATATCAAATCAGATCACTACCTTCAGCTGAGGTAGTGGAGTCTCTCTTGTACCACAAAATCTGCACCACCGATTAAACTGCAATAACTGACTATTAGCTTTAAAAAATGATGTATTTAATTAATGAACATCACATTAATAGGGCGCACTCACAGAATTAATTTAAACTTCATGGGCAGATTTATTTATTTATTTATTTATTACCATATTTACTGAAGGTAGCCTATCCAGTTCCTAATAGAACTGATCATTCAGGGCCCTCGATAAAACAAACATACAGTACAACACATAAAATATTAAATATTCAAATGACATAAAATATATTAAAGGCTTAACAATTTACAATGATTATATAAAATTCATATAAAAGTTAAAATCGTTGACAGATAAAAATATATATATATATATATATATAAACAAATCAGGCAAAGAACATTAATTCTAAACCGCCCGGTGATATACTGAAATTTAATTAATTAATTTGAAACGATAAAGATGAGGAAAATCTGTGAGAATGAGAAAAAGTCGCCCCAACCGAGACTCGAACTCGGACCGCCTCCTTGATATGCAGATGTCCTAACCATTAGACCACTGGGGCTTTCATGGTATTGTTCGAACTCGATTGGATAGCGACTTTAAATAAAATATAAAACATAAGTGACACAGTTGTCTCATAGTGCTTAATAGAAGTGAGTCATCAGGAAGTCGTATACAATAGCCTATTGTTTTAGATAAACTATTTGGATCTGCAATTTAGTAAGAATTTTTTCCTATGTCTACAAGTAGAGACTAACTCGTTCTTACGGTTCAGTGAGCATAGCTCTGGTTGACATATAATAATATACTTTTCATATACAGTCAACTCTCCCAATACCGGACACCCTTGGGCGGGCATATATTTTCCGGTTTTTCGAAAGTCCGGTTTCCTGAAAATATATTTTTAAAGTCATCACGTTGTCACCGAATGCTGCCCGGTACGGTCTCCTAGCGTAGGGAAGGCCTAGGCTAGGCTATGATTGTGTCAATCTAGTTTTAATTAAATAAATACTGATAGGCCTAGGCCTACTTTATTAATATTAAGCTACAGTAATTCAATTTACCTTTTTTAAAAGTTACATTATTTACTGTACCAATAAAACATGTTACAAAAGTAAATTATTGTTTCTCAATGTGTTTTTAACGGCAAAAAGGCCTACGTACGTACGTACGGTGAACATAATTTCGGTCTGTTTATTGTTTTTCGTGAGCTAGCTAGCAGCAGCAGCATGGGTGAAGGGCTTTGATTGATGCGCATGTGCAGAGGTGTCATAATCAAATAAAAACGCCCACACCTAGACCACATGTTTTTTAAGCTCCTTTATTTTGACGTAATTTGATAGCAATGATGAAAATTGATTAGGTAAACGAGCCAAGCAATAGTGACACAATAATTAATTGGTAACATTTCAAAGTTTATTAACACTAGTTAAGTCAAGTTCATTCCGTTTATGTTTTGCCATAATGATTTCCAAATTTTATAATGATGCACATTTTTAGTCCCGTTTTTAGTGAAACATTTAAAGTCCTATTGCAATTGTGAATTTAACAATAATTTAAACAAAACAAAGACACAGGAATGTAAATTTAACTTTATTAAAAAACAATTCATATGCTAAAAAACAGGGAGTTGTTAACAACTCCCTGCTAAAAACAATAGAGACATAGCGCTTCGATGTGAAAAAGCCCACCGCAGTTCGATACGCAACAAAGCAATTGCCGCCTCGTGGGTTAACAATGAACTGACCTGTCAATCACAGTGTAGTGCTCCATGGCAACATTATTTGATCGTACCGCGAAACGTCGCGCACTTCATGCATGGTGAGGGTATGGTTAAAAGCTTTTGTACATTGTGAATGTAGTGAATCCGAGTCAGCGACGACGATGTTACGTTGTTTTCGTAAATATTTGGAGTTTTTTAACCGTCAGTCCGGTTTTCAGACGCTAATTTTCGTGTTTTGTACTTCATAATTTGTCCGGATTCCGGAATTGGGTATTCCGGTGTTCATAATAAATTACAGTACATTTAGAATAGGGACAAATTGGGCCCTCCAAAAAAGTCCGGTTTTTCGTGAATTCCGGTTTTGGGAGAGTCCGGTATTGGGAGAGTTGACTGTATACATAAATTACATCTTTTGTTAATATTTGAGTAAGGTTTGCATTTCTTTATAATTTTCCATTTAATTGAGTAGTTTGTTTTAGAGTCTTTAAGTGTCCATATATATTTACTGAGTTCCGTTGCGTTTCTTAGTTTTTCGTTCCGGAATGAAGACGTATGGTTTCTGTATCTGGTTTTAAACTGGTTTTCAGTTAGTCCGACATATGTTTCTTCTTTTGATGAATCTTCTCTCTTTACTGTAGCTTGGTAAACTACGCCTTTTGTTAGGCAGTTACCTGGGAGCGGGCATTCATTGGGATTGCGGCAGTTACATCCGCTTGTTTTCGCGTTGGTTTTCGTAGACTTTTCTTTGGCTATCACATATTTGTTGTGTGCGTTAATTACTTTGTCTACGCTGGGCATGCAACTGTAGCTTAGTTTCAAGGTATTTCTGTTAAATATTTTTCTGAGTTTCTTGCCGGCAGGAAAACAATCTTCTACTATAGCTAAAAACTTGTGGCCGATGTTGGTTGCTACGTTTTTGCTGAATGGTGGGTTAAACCAAATTATGTTTCTGGTACGTGAATTTTTGGGCTTCTGCTGTTCAGCATTGAACTCAAGTTGATGATTGTATCCGCTTTCTTTGAGGGCTTCCTGGTATATGGGTGCAGATGCGTGAAATGTATCTTTGTCTGATGAGATGTCAGAAAGGCGTCTATTTATAGCAAGTGGGATGTTGCGGATGATAGATGGAGGATGGTTGCTGTCATGGTGCACGTAGGTTGGTTTGTTATTAGGCTTAGTGAAAGGTCGTAAGATCCCTGTCATTAGGTCGAACGTTACATCCAAATAATTGACTATTTTCTTGTTAGCATCAATTGTTAGCTTGAGGTTGTTCTCCTGGAAAACCTTACAAATATCTTTCTTGATTAGCTCAATCGTTTTGGCTGATTCGCGAAACGCAGCTAGGCCATCGTCGCGGTATAGACCAATTTGGTTGCCATATTTGTTAGACAGTTGCGACAAAAGATATGTACCTACGATTTCACAGGTTTCAGCACCGTCAAAGCTTCCCATTGTGACGTCAAACACAGGTTGGTTTTCAGTTCCTTTTTTGCACCATGTAGCGTTATCATGGAAAAGGAGTGACTTTTTTGCTTGGATAATAATATTTGTTTCTTCATCGGAGATTGCTTCAAACTCGGAGGCGAATTCAAGGGCTTTTTTAAGTAGGTCGATGGTTATTGACGGGTAGAAATCAACTATGTCGAAGCAAATAAACGAGTGCTTCTCCTTGTTTTGAATGTTCTTATACCATTCGATAACAGAATTAGTGTTCTTCCATTGATTTAATCCTGTAGACGCTATTATTTTCTTATTTATTCTTTCAAGAATTTGTTTACTTACGATGCCAATTTCTGATTTCGATGGGTTGATCAATCTACATGTCGGGTTGTTCTCGAAGTTGGGTTTGTGGTCTTTTAGTGTTATAAAAGCTTCCTTCTCGGCTCAACGTTCGATTCTGCTTTCCAATTTTAGTTTTGCGGCGGTTTCATATTCATCTTTGGCTAATTTTGAAGTTGTGCTTTTATATATATATATACATAGTACGAACAATATTAACTGGAAATAAATTGTTTAAGTTCACGTTTAAAGGAAATAACATTTTCAGATTGTCGAATGATTTTAGGAATCATATTAAAATACATAGGCGCTTTATAACTGAAACATTGTTTAAAAATCTCTAAAGAAGGTCGAGGAATAATATAATAACAATTAGAGATGGATCTGGTAAATAGGTCAAAGATAAAGCATAATTGTAAACATTTTGACAGTAACTTGGATGGTATTTTCACTCTTAATAATTTATATAGCTTGCGTCCCTTTTCCTTTTAGTAATTCAATTATACAACGATATGTTGGTGCCTTAAACTTCCGGGAGCATGTTCGTAGCACGCTGACAGAGTGTGGAACGTTTGTCATATCAGGAAGCGAGGATTGTCAAGCTTACGTATGGAACACAGATACAGGTATCTATATATGTTTAATTCTGAGATTGAAAGTATAATGAATAGAAATTTTTATAGAATAGCTACAGTACCTTTTCTATCTCAGATGTAACATAAATTGTTCTGGGTGTGACATCACTTTGGTGTCGAGTATCAAAGTATTTTGCACTCTATCTAGCAAAATTAACTGTTGGTGGTGACATTCAATTTCAAAATTGCTTTTTTGATAAAAAATCAAATCAGTTGGATGATATCCTCTAGCAATAGTTAGCATTGTGTAATGTGTATTTTTATAGTTTGAAAGGCAAACAATTATTTTGTTTTTTGTCAAAAGGTGATCAAGTTGCATCTTATAGTACACTAGGCTACCATCATCCAGTGTGTGATGTTGATTACCATCCCTATGATCACATCCTGGCTGTATGTGCCTATGGAGAAAGTCATTCTGTTAAAATCTACTGCTATGATGCCAAAAGTAAGATTTGTTTACTTTGAACTATTGTGTCTATAAATACATTGATAGCGTCACAGCAAACTTTATGTTTAAAGTGTCACTCATTTATTCTAGATATAGTTATTACCAGAACAAACTTTATTTAACCAAACGTTATGTGAGATAAAGGTCACAGAACATTCTTGTGGATTTCATGAAGGTATACTTATTTTAATAAATTGTATCTCAATTTATAGACATAAGCATGATTAACAGAGACATTGGGTGAGTGAGCACGTACAACTTTTTTGCTCTCGATTTTCACCTTTCAAAGAGACATTTATCTTTGTTTTTTCCCGATTGTATCATTATCATCGTAAATAGCATCTAGGACTTATCATGTAAACTTTTAAAGATGATGGTCAATGCTCTGTCGGTGTAAATAAGCAGTGAGTATTTTACCCCCATGATACCGCATCTATTGCCATTGGCTCGCCGTTGAAAGCACTGCAAGGTTAACTATTACTGTGCTAGCCATATGCAAATCAAAATCCTTCAATAAGGTTTCCAAACATCTGCGTCACTTATGCAAATTAGTAAATTTGGCCGAAATTACCAGCTGTGATTGTGACCTGATATGTAAAACAGTGGTGGTACTGTATAAAAGCAAGTGTAATCATGGCCCCGAAGTTAGATGTTGATAAGCTGAAGAAAGACTTGCTTCAGGAGCTGACTACTTCTATTACTGAGACATTAAACAAAGCATTTGATAAGCTGCAGGAGCAAATCAGTAATATTGAAACCAGATTGGACTATTTAGAACAATATTCACGTCGCAATAACCTTAGATTCTACGGTTTACAGGACTCGACAAAGTCAACTGATGATTTGGTGGCGGAGGTTATTCGCGACAATCATTGTTCGGTTCAATTCAATCAGGACCCGTAACAATGTGTTTGCAGCCAAATCCAAACTGAAGGGTATGCCGGTTTATATCTCGGAAGACTTAACAAAAGCAAATTTCAATCTCTTTTGGAAGGTAAGACACCATGATGGAGTTCAACGTGCCTGGACTAACAGATGCAAGATATGGGCCCTGTGTAAAGGTGAAGAAAAACCCAAGCATATCAAGAATGAAAATGATTTTGAACGACTGATTGCTGAACATTAAGAACGTTTAGACTGTGCGGTGTCATTAACAGTTCGTTTCTTACCGACGGAATGTGACCATTATTTGTTGATTTTAGATAGCAAAAACGTGTTCTCTTGTTTTTATTTCAATGTTTACTATGTTCGTTTGGCTAAGTGTTCTCATATGTGCTAGCGTTTTTAAAGTGAGTACTTTACTTATTTTTTTTACTGATAATGGATAATTTATTTATCATAAATTGGGGCGTAATAATGTTGCTATCAAATTAAGTATTCTAATGTGCATGCTTTTATTGTGCGGCGATATACATCCAAATCCTGGTCCGGAACAGTTTACAGTTTGCCATATTAACATACGTAGTCTAATCGTTCCAGGTAAACTAGCTGAAATTCAACACCTAGCAAATTTAAATAACTATGATATTATTGCTTTAACAGAAACATGGCTAGATCAAACTATCTTGAACCATGACATTTTACTAGACGGTTATCAAGAACCTATTAGAAATGATAGAAACCGCCATGGCGGCGGATGTGCTCTTTACATATCTAATTCTATACACTTAGTTGATTCCCATATTTGTAATGATCTCTTGTCAGATGTGATAAGGTGTGAAATACAAGTTTCAAACTGGACGATTTTGACTTATGTATGTTATAGGCCACCACAAAGTGATGTTCAATCTGATCAGGATCTACTTGACTATTTTCAAAACAGTACTAATAACTTTGTTTTGTCTCGACACAGCTTAACTTTAATGATGGGCGATATGAATGCTCAAAATAACAACTGGTACAATGATGGAAACACAAATAGATTTGGAAAATCATTTTACGAATTTTTACAACAAAACGGTTTAACTCAACACATCAATATGCCAACACGCTGTATAAAAGACCAACGGTCTTGTATTGACCATATAGTTACTAGTCAAAATGTATATATTAATGATTTTGGTGCATTGTGCCCACTTTTAAATTGTGATCACAGTCCAGTATATGCAAATATTGATATTCGTATCACACGGACAAGCCATACAATCGTAAAATATATCTTTTTGAAAAAACTGATTTTAATTTATATCGTAATGCTCTTAATTCTGTAAATTGGGAAGAAGTTTATTCATCTTCAAAGGTTGAAGATGTTTGTCATAATTGGATTGACTTATTTAATAATTGTGTTGATAACTATATTATATCTAAAATTATAACTGTGCGTCCTAATGACAAGCCTTGGATTAATGCTCATATTAGAACTCTTATTCGCAAAAGAAATCGCGCCCATTCCACTCGAAATAACTCAAATTCGCATATGCAACGTTTTAAGAAAATTCGCGCAAAAGTTGTTAAAGCAATAAGAAAAGCTAAACAAACTTTTTTGGATAAACAATTTGATTTATTAATGAATAAAAACTGTGATTCAAAAACTTGGTGGTCTACCATAAATTCAGTTTGTAATTCCAAACAATATTATAAGGTTCCTCCAATCAAATTAAACGATGATGTCCTAACTTTAAATAGTGAGAAAGTTAAAGCGTTTAACAATTATTTTAAATCTCAATCGTTTATTCCTAATCATGATGATTTTCCTTCGGACTTCACATATAGAACTGCATCGAGACTCTCAACTCTCAAATTATCTGTTGATGAGATCATGAAATTATTAACTATGCTGGATAAAAACAAGGCGATGGGACCTGATGAAATTCACAGTATCATACTAAAAGAATCTGCTGAAATTATTGCACCCCATTTGACAAAGCTTTATAACTTCTGCATAAGCCAAGGATATTTTCCTGTGGAATGGAAAAAATCAAATGTCATTCCTCTGCATAAAAAAGGCAATAAATCCCTTATTGAGAACTACCGCCCTATATCCATACTTTCCAACTTTGCAAAAATTTTTGAGCGTGCAGTTTTTGATATAGTATATAAATACTTTGTGGATAATAAACTTCTTACTCAATTCCAATCTGGTTTTACACCAGGTGACTCGACAACGTATCAACTTCTTTATCTTATAGATACATTTAATAGAGCTTTAGATTTAAGGAAAGAAGTAATCTCGGTATTTTTGGATATTTCCAAAGCCTTCGATAAAGTTTGGCATAATGGGATTATATACAAATTAAATCAATATGGAATTAATGGCACTCTTCTAAAATGGTTCCAAAGTTACTTAAACTCACGTGAGCAACGTGTTATTATTGAAGGAACTACCAGTCCTTGGGTGACCATTACAGCAGGAGTACCCCAAGGATCTGTTTTGGGTCCATTTTTATTTATTGTATTCATAAATGATATGGTTGATAATATCAAATCTAATATTAGTTTATATGCAGATGATACTTCGTTATATGATATTTGTACAGATCGTAATATTTCAGAACAAAAATTAAATGGTGATCTTAATGTCATTTATAATTGGGCAAAAAAATGGAAAGTAACATTCAATGCTAACAAAACGAAAGCTATACTGTTTACACGTAAACATTTAGATAACTATGTTAGTTTAAATTTCAATAATGTAAATCTACAATTTGTAAATGATCATAGGCATCTTGGTGTAATGCTTAATGCAAAACTCAAGTGGGATTCCCATATCCAATCTGTAATTAACAAAGCGTCTTTATCTTTAAATATGCTACGTCGTGTCAAACATATTCTACCTCGACAGGCTCTCTGTCACATTTACATATCACACGTTAGACCATTAATGGAATATGCAGCTCCTGTTTGGTGTAATATTCCAGATAAATTAAGTGATGAACTAGAAAATATCCAGATTTCTGCAGGTAGAATATGTACTGGTGCGTGGAAACATACAAGTCATAATGCATTAAGACAAGAATTAGGCTGGTTATCATTGAAAAAACGTAGACAATTTCTTAACCTAATACTGTTTTTTAAAATTATTCATAAGTTAACACCAGTGTATCTTTACTCCTTATTTAATTTTTCTGACAATATTGAAGTTTATAACTTGCGCAACATCCGAAATATAATAATTCCATTTTGTAAGACCACATCATATCGTTTATCTTTTGTCCCATCTATTATAACACATTGGAATGAGTTAAATAATGAAATAAAAAATTCCTCATTTCTTGTTGAGTTTAAAAAATTGCTACTGAAATCAAATTTGTTTGAAACAAAAAAACGTTCTTATTATGATACAGGTGATAAGAAGATTAACCAAATTCACACTAGAATCCGACTTGGTTTCAGCTGTCTCAATTCACATTTATTCTTACATGGACTTCGGGACAATCCAAATTGTACTTGTGGCTTTAATGTTGAGAATCCGCTTCATTTCTTATGTTACTGCCCTAATTATAATACACAAAGAGATATTCTACTAACTCAATTATTGAGGATATCTTAGCCAAGGATTTTTCTTTAACATTTAATTTTACATTTTTAAGTGAAATTTTTATTTTTGGTTCCGATCTTCTTTCGAATTGTGAAAATGCTTTATTATTTTATTATGTACAACAATTTCTTGTTAATTCTGGAAGATTTAATTGATGTTTCTGTTAGTTGTTTTAAAATGTTGTATTTGTTAATCTGAGGCGCCTTGAAGCTAAGATGGTTCCATCTTGTAAGGCGCCTCTGTGTAATATACTGAATAAAAAAAAAAAAAAAAAAAAAAAAAAAAAGCATGATTATTATAGAACAAATTTACATAAATGAAAGTTAATGTTCATAACCAAGTAATGCATTTCTTATGATTGCTTTTTTTTCTTCTAAGTTGCTCAACTTGATTTAGGCCTCCAGTCACGACCTCTGCAAGCCTGGCAGGGTGACAGTAATGAACAGGCCAAGGAAAGCCTGACTATCCTTCTTCAGACAAAACAGAATGTCACTATCTCGCAAGATACTGTCAAATCTGAGAAACTTGAAAGGGCCATTAGAAAGCTATCAACAGTTATGGTATGCAACCTTTTGTATTTAAATTTGATATATAATAAAGTGGTTTACATATTGCATAATAATCACATTTGTACATTCCTATGTCAAACATTCAATGCACAGGAGCTGTTTCGGGTTGCTTACACATTGCATTTTGTAATCACATTTGTATAATATCCTACAGTATACAAACAGTGTTCCATCATGATGTGTCCATCTTAATTCTGTTAAATCACAATACATATAGGCTAGGCAATCTATCTAAAAAAACAGCCCAAATTGAAACAAATTGCAAACAGAGAATTTTCTTTTTTAAATGGCCACATATGACGAAGAGATCAAAATTTGAGCACTGTCACTTATTCCGTTGACATGCAAATTAGTTTAAATATGCAAATTAGGGTGAAATTACAGAGTTACCATATCTAAAAAACTACTAGTCAGAGAGAGTTGATTTTTTCACTGATTTATTCAGAATGTATATTATATTTGCTCTAATTTAACACTCAATGTTTGCATTGCATAATGTGACTTTGGTTTTCCCTCATGACTCAGATATAGGTTCCTAATAGTCAACACAAAGGATTGTTAAATCTCAAAATCACACCTGTATCACTCACCTCGCAAATATGCAAATTAGTAGTACAAGTTACATGAAATATGCAAATTAGGGGTGAAATTACAGGTTCCCATATATCGAAAACCGATAAGGCTAAAGGGTTTTTCCAGAAACTTGTTCAGAATGTACATATTTATATTTGCTTTAATGAAACATTTTACGAAGAAATGACCGGAAGTAGGACATTTGACCCTTGGTAGGGACTGGCATATGTTTTTCAATTTATCTTTCTGCATTTGAATAGTGTTCAGTTTGAAAGAGTATATAATCGTAAGCATTTTAAACTTTAAATCAACAAAATTGATTGAGTATTTCGAAAGTTATGAATAAAATAAGGTGTAAAAATTTGGCACCATCACTATCCTTTGTTTACATAGGAATCCCCACCCCGCGTTTGTGACCTTGTACACAAATAGTCACTGGGTGAAAATACTACTAAAACACATATAAATACATTTTATGAACATATTTTTAATTAGAAAGTTGATGGTGACAAATATATATTTGCATAGTACCACATTTTGTTTGGAAATTGTGTCAAAATCACAAAAATAAGATAGAAAGTACTTATTTTATGTTTACCCTCTCCCCGGACTGCGCGAATGTCCCGGAGGAATACCCCCACCTCAGCCAGGCTGTGTGATGACGTCATCAGGCACTTCGCGGCCTAGAATTGCTTACTCACCTAGCATCAGGTGATTAAAAACCTTTTGTGATCCAATATAGGTGATATTTATGTAAAACCAAAGGCGTACACTGTTAAAATATAAATATATCTAAAATATATAAGCAAAATCCCAAAATATTAGGCATGTTTTCGATTTTTTCTGATTTTACTAACATTTCGAGCCCAAAATAAAATGTCATCGCGAAGACATGTGGGCAAAGGAATTTCAAATTTTTCATCGGAATTTTCCGGAAAAGATCGTACAGTCATTCGTTTTTTCTGAATAGCCAATCAGAGTTCGTAAATTCATGCGCAAGTTGACCCCTTTTTAACAGGTTAAGGGTCACACTTGTCTATTCCCTAAAGATGTCTGCTGCCCTCTAGCGGTTTTGCTAGTCGCTACCCTTGGCCCCATTTCTCAATATTTGCATATAATGTAACTAAAGTGTCTGTACATACTTGTTTTGGCCTAAGCGTTCCAACGATATGACCATTTTGTTTTCAATGGGTCAACATTTTCAAATTGAGGTCAGAGGTCAAAGATGAATTTTAGAAATTTGACAACAACAGCATGCTTCAAATATTAATAAAACACAATGTTAACACTTTACCCATGATTTGCACTTGAAAATACATGGGAACTGGAGTATGTGAAGTAATTTAAAATAAAATTGTACAGTATTCAAGATTTTGCCATGATTTTGGAAGAAGTTGCTAGGAATTCACTCCTGTATCAAAACTGTGTATGTACCATTCAAAATCATTCATACATGTTCCGACAAAAAATACAAACTTATACTTTCTGCTTGGCTTATCATATTTTGCAGGGTAACCCAGACAACATGTATTAGGATAAAAAAAGTCAATTTCAGAAGAAAAAAAATGACAATGTTTTGATAGAATACAGTACCAGCATTATAAATTTTGCTTAATTCTGAGATAGGCATGCACAACATAAAAACTGTTTCACACACTCAGTTATGATCACCTTAGAAAATCTATATGATATTGTTCCATATTTGTCTATTAGAACGACAACTTAAATTAAGGGTTTTTGATCTAAATTTGTGGACTTGTATAGAGTAGCAGCGACATTTCTTAATACTAACTGTACCTGGATGAATGTTTGCCATTGGTGAAAGCATTTGATTTGAAAATGTTAACAAAATGTGAATACAGTACATTGCAAAATAATAATAAACGGTTAAATGAATGTGATAGTAATATCAGGTGAAAATATCTATAAATCAGTCTTTATTCTTAGGGCCAATTTACACAGACAAGCGGTAACGGTAATAAAAATATATAATCTTTTATTCCATATAACCATTTACACACAACGTGGAGCGGATGGGTGGTTTCCGCTTTGGATATTTACAGACTCCATGTGGTATACAAGCTACGTGGATTTCCGCTTACTGTTGCCGCTCCTTTGTGTAAATTGATCAAAAACACAGAAACTGAGATAAGCAAATTTATTTATAAAATTTACATCATTACAGTGCATTACAATATAAGATAGGCAAATTCTGAAATGGGCCAAAATGTCACAGACTCAAGTTTACCTGAGACATTAATTATAATTTCTGACAACCATTTGTCTACACATTTTGTTTCAAATACATACTACTAATATAGTGTCATTTACCACAATGTGCCCCTGAATTTTAACTGAATTTCAATTAGTTATTACAGTAGGGTGAATTAGAACTGTAAGAAAATTTGTTGAGTGTTTTTGAATCACATAGCAATAACTTGATTATATTCACAATACTATAGATACGTTTGTCACTGCTTGTTTAATCACTTGTCTTTTTCCATATCAATTTATTCTGCATGGTGCCTTGCTCTTTCATCAATTCTAGGCCTTCTCCGATACTCTGCAGGTAAATGTGCTTTTTATATCATATTGTCTTAATATATATAATGAAAATAAATGTTATTATGCTAAAAACAACTACTATATTTTGCATTATTTTTAAGGACAATATACAAATGGTTTGGATGGTGAGATTTCATGAGTTGAAAAATTGACAGCTCTATTTTTAAACGAGGCCGAGGCGAGTTGATAGTAGAGCAGTCAATTTTTTATCGAATGAAATATTCTCTCAATTTCGAATTCAAAACATTCATTATTTGTATATAACAATAACATACCTACTTTTATTAAATTTATCCATCGTAAATCATGGACAGAAGCTAGACCATTAAAAAGGCAGTGCCCCAAACTTTGACGCGCAGTTATAGATTGCACGCACAACAAGTTGATTTCGCCAAATAATCAATGTTCAAAATAAATGTTTATTATGTGCATTAGAATGCATTAATTATCACCATTAGATATCACTTTTCTGTTAGGTAAAGCTACTTTCAATTTACATGTGATTAACTACAGAACACTCTAGGAATCACTACACTGGTGTAAACTATTATAAGTTTAGTGATATGTTGCTGTTTACAACTGTGACCACAGCCCATGCTAAAACCTGAGTTACTGTAGAGTGGCAACCAAAGCACTGAGAATCTATCTTATCTAACTTTTAGAAACTTTTTAAGAAGCATGTACATTATAACCTGGTTATAACCTGGTTATAAAACTCCAATAAATCTGGCCACCCAGATGATATTCCGGTGAAACTCATTAAGCTGTTTTCTTTTGAAATAGCACAACCCCTGTTTTTAATCTTTAATACCTGTCTAAACGAAGGGGTGTTTCCAACTGTGTGGAAGACCGCATCAATTGTACCAGTACCTAAAGTTAAAAAACCGACAATGGTTGGCCAATTACGACCTATTTCACTAACTAAAATATTGGGTAGAGTATTTGAATCATTCCTAGCGGGATGGTTAAAAACGGATTTCGAACCAGTATTGGATTGTAAACAGTATGGTAACGTGAGAGGAACTAGTACAACACACTACTTAGTAGATATGTTGAATACGGTTATATCCAATATTGATGTGCCAGGGACCTACGCCACATTATGTACAGTTGATTTCACAACTGCGTTTGATAGGATAAACCATAATGTTGCTATTTCAAAGATGATAGAATCTGGTGTTAGACTGTCGATAATTCCAACGATTAGCAGTTTTCTGATGAATCGCACCCAGTGTGTGAAATTTAAGGGACATTGTTCTGGACTAAGAACTATAACGTGTGGGGTCCCCCGGGGTACCAAACTGGGACCCAGCATATTTACCGTTATGGTGAATGATGCGGGTAACACCACTGATAATCGTTGGAAATTTGTGGATGATCTAACACTGGGAGAAATAATTAATATAAAAAATAATAGTACATCATCAGAACTTCAATCCCATTTAGATTCCTTGAGTTGTTGGTGTAAACAAAATGACATGCTACCCAAGCCTTCGAAGTGCCATGTTATTAATATAAATTTTATGAAATCCCAAATAAACTACCCCCAATTTACTATAAGTGGTGAAAAAATTGATACTGTACATAGTATGAAATTATTAGGTCTTGAGCTACAAGACAATTTAGGTTGGGATATCCAAATCAAAAGTATTATCTCTAGAGCAAGTAGAAGAATGTTTCTTCTTTATGCATTGAGAGGATATAGTGCACCTATTGGTGACATGTTAAGTATTTATCAACTCTATATTCGGCCGCTGACTGAGTATGCATGTGTTGTTTGGCACTCTAGCATTACAAAACATCAGACCAATGAAATTGAGAGGTTGCAAAAGCGATCATGCAAAATTATACTTGGCCAGGACTATGAGAGCTATGATACGGCCCTTACTCAACTTAAAATTACCAGCCTTGCTGAATGTAGAGAAAAATTAACATTAAAATTTAGAGAAGGTATCCTTAAGTCAGAGAGACATCGTAATATGCTGCCTGCTGAAAGACCTAATATATCTAGATTACGTAACCCCAATAGATTTACATTACCAAAAATAAAAACTAACTGATATAAAAATTCAACGATTCCCTATATTATAAACAAATTAAATTCCTCCTGTGAAAAATTAAATTAGAAAAATATATAATAAATGATTGTGCAATATTACTGCCTAAAATAATCAAATGAACAGCATTGCAGACAACGTTTAATATTAATATATACTGTAAACTTTTATTTTCCGAAATTTAATATATTTTTGTAGATTTTTAATGTTGTGAATTTTTTAGTGAATAATTGTGCAATGTTGCCACCTATACTAAAAGATAATAATAATAATCAAATAAAGAACAGTGCAGATAGGTTTTAGTATATTATAATGTAAATTTTTCATTTTTTAAAAATAAAAGTGCAATTGTATTTTCCAAAATTTTGTATATATTTTAAGATTCTTAATATTTTAAATTTTAGTGAATAATTGTGAAATTTTGTAATTGTATATTCCGAATTTATTATTGTAGTTTTTATAGATTTCATTTTAATATTTTTTATTGTAATACAAACATTATTAGCTATGTGCTATTGTTTTTGTAATTTTATATATACCGTAATAAATAAATAAATAACTATAAAATATATTGAAATATTGATTGGTTTTATTGATAGGATGGCAGAAAGCCCTCGAGTAGGACAACAAGTCTATCGCCACATAGCTTTTTGAATAATCCTCAAATGAACAGCACATGGGGATCAACATTTGATAAGTCTTTATTGCCAACCTCAAGACTAGTAAGTATTATTCTTTGTTATTTTGAAAAGTGTGATATATGATTACAGTGAGAGTGGAGTAAAATGAACAGAATCGATGTACCATTTTTGTTTGTTCTCTGCTTGATTCTAGTATTGTCATCTGCAGTTCCTTAAAAGAAAAGACAAATAATTGAGCCTTAGTCAGATGTCAGATAGATGCATACATCAGTGTAGCATTATTCAATACATTAAATATATATTGTCCCCCAAAACATGAAAAATGAAGATTAATAAAATCAGATTTTGAAGTTTTTATAAAGTTAATTACTTCCACAGAAAAAAACCCAAAAAATAATGTTTTCACTTTTTAAAACAGACAAAGCAATGGTCACCCAAATACCCATTGGCTAGCAGCCAATTTTATTTTGCTTTATAAATAAATATATTTTTTTGAATGACTATTGTGGAACATCAAAATAGCATATTCAACAACAAAAATTAAATTATTTTTTCAAGGGGAAAATATATCATTAATTGACTTATTTATTCAAATAAATGCTCCAGGGATTTTATTGTTCAGGAGGCATTTATGTTTTGTGGTGTAATATGGTAACATTTATAATCAAATAAATTCCCCCTAGATATGAAAACAAATACAACACAATTAATATCAAGAAATGATAAAAATACAGTACAAATTTTGTAAAATTCTTGGTAGTAGGCATGTTTACCCTTTCACTGCGTATACCCGGTACTACCGGGTATAAACAAACGTCGTTGAAATACGTATAGTCTGGTGGCAGGAGGGGGAAATCACCACCCGAAAGGGGACAAATTGCCATCCAACTTTTCTAGATCAGAATTTTCCGTAGATTACGAATATGGAAGGTAATCGATCAGGATAGGAAGCGTTTTCGAGATATAAGGGGTCAAAGTTCAAAATTGACCAATTACAACAATGTATTATGTATATGTATTATAACAAATTTATTGAAGCACAATTTGGTCTTTTATTACATTTTTATGATTATAAGTGTCTATTCAATCACCTTATGAAAAAAAAATCCTTTGTAATTAAGGGTCAAATGTCAATATTGACCAATCATAGAACGTACCTATAAAACCAAATAAAAACTTATATTTAATAAAAATTGGATGTTTTCTCATCCTGTTAATCAATCATACGCAATGTAAAAGAGCGAATACATCATTTCATCAGTTGACATAAGGTCAATTTCATCAGTTGACATAAGGTCAAAGGTCAACATTTTAATACACGTATTAGTTAACAAATAAATGCAAAGTTGTCCAAATTATGATATTGATGGTTTTACAAGTAATCAAATTATTTGATTAGTAAAGTTATGTTATTTCATTATAATTTTGATTAATATAATTATAATACTGTATTTAATCAAATCAGAATTTGTGATGCGAATAGGAAGAGATAAGGGGTCAAAGTTCAAAATTGACCAATTATAACAATGTATTATATACATATGTATTATAACCAATTTATTGAAGTTCAATTTGGTCTTTTAATACATTTGTATGGTTATAGGTATCTATTCAGTCGCCTTATAAAACAAATACTTTTCAATTAAAGGTCAAATGTCAATATTGACCAATCACACAACTTGCATATAAACCCAAATAAAAACTAACATTTAAGACAAAATGTTATGTTTTATCATTCTGTTAAGACATCTATCAATCATACACAATCAAAAGAGCACATTTATCATTACACAAGTTGACATAGGTCAAAGGTCAACATTTGAACAAGTGATATACTAAATAATGCAAAGTTATTCAAACTATGAGATCGATGTTCATAAATGTAATCACGTTATTTGATCAGTGAAGTTATGGTATTTTTATATTTTTTCTAGTGCGCATTATTTTAAATGTATTAATATAATACTGTAAAATAAATAATAAAATTATTAATATTATTAATATCATGACGGTTAAAATGTTATGATGTTAAAATGTTACGCTGACAGTTGCATTTATTAGGGCTACAATATTCGTTTTTTTGAAAATAAACTACTATTCATCAGAACCAGAGAGTACCAATTCGTACAGGATAGGGCATAGGCAGATCCAGGTGGCCAAACTCAATCCACAACTCACTACACAGACAGACCACAATTTTTGTATAGCCACAGATAGTTTGGCCCATACAGGAAAGTGTTTCCTGTACACAAAAGATTCTAAAATAACCCATATGGATTTGCCCGAATGAACCCTCTAAGGACCCTTTTGGGATCTCTATGTGGTGTGCTACACAAGGCCCTGTATTATAAATTAATATGGGGTAAATAGTTCATAGATGAACTATGGAATAAAACTAAAATGTTCACCCTATCGGATCAATGCATTTGGCTACATAAGTAAGTTACTGTGTTAGAAATATATCGGATAGTAGGTTCCAATATTAAGCCATGGGAAAACCCTGTCTGTGCACCCTCAATCCTTTTAAAAGGAACCCATATGGATTTGCCAAAATGAACCAAGGGTAACTTCTGAATTCTCTATGAACCGTACATTCCGTTTATTGGAGATACATGGATACCTGATTGAAATGTTTCTGAAAGACATTGTACTGTATAGTAGTAGTATTCCCCTTCCACACCTCTTTGCATTAAATCCGCCCGTTAGGCTCTTATGTACAGGATTTCAAAGCAATAATCACACTTGTATTTTACAAGCAGTATAATCTATTAGATTGAATAAAAATATCTATTATAAACAATTTGCCGTTAGAAATCTCTATGCTATGTCGTTATTTAGATGAGAAAAACAGGTCAAAGGTTAAAATTACAGAAAAATAGTGTTTCAGTCACTTTTTGAAAAAAAATGTTGCATTATGGCAAGTATAAACATATATATTGTGAACAATTTGATACCAAAATTGGCTCCTTACGATAAATATTTATTAATTTATGTTTTTATAACCTTATTCAATTATGTCAAAGGTTAATAACCACACTTCCGGTCATTTTCAAGCAATATCATCTGTTACACTGAATATAAATGTATATCTTAGCAACAATTTGCTCCTATTTTTAATTCTTTCCGACCTACCGTTACTTAGATATAGCAAAAAGAGGTCAAAGGTCAAAATTGCTAAAAATGGGGTTTCCGGTCAATTTTACAAAGAAAGTTCTGTTAGAACTAATATAAACATATACATTGTGAACAATTTGACACCAAAATTATCTCACTAGGTCCAGAATTTCCAGAGATATAGCATGTTTTTATATTGGTCAATTTTGAACTTTGACCCCTTATATCTCGAAAACGCTTCCTATCCTGATCGATTACCTTCCATATTCGTAATCTACGGAAAATTCTGGTCTAGAAAAGTTGGATGGCAATTTGTTCCCCTTTCGGGTGGTGATATCCCCCCTCCTGCCACCGGACTAGTATACCCGGTAATACCAGGTATGGGCAAAACAATTATTTAATCGTATTTGCCTATAATATATGGCACCCTCTATATTCTTTCGATGAACTTGAATAATTTTGCAAGTCATTAAAAAAATTTCCCAGCAAAAAAAACGGCCCTCTATAGTTGTATTATCGTCTTGAAAATAATGCGCCCTCTATAGTTAATTGTATATAGTATAGTATATAATAGTATTTCTATCTTGGAAAGCCCCAATAGGGCAACATCGTGTTTATCACAACACACACAAAAAAAAATTCGGAAACAATAGTTAGTTTTTGTACTATAGTGTCATTATTTTCTCGATTTTGCCCCAAAACTTTGTGCATAATTTTTATAAAACAATAAAAATAATTTAATTTTTTTTATATATTTTTATTTTTTATACGTATCTTCATCAATATCCAGTTGGAAAAACGTATTCCATAAGAATTTCTTATAGAAAATATAGTTTTTATCATTGAATAGATAAAAAACTCGAAATCCAAAATACATGTAATGACGTCACATGACGTCATCAATATTCAAATTACTTTTTTTCACGCTGCTGCTCTAGCCCGCTACGTCACACGAGATGACTCATTCATTAGATGAAATCAAGCAGCTTTATAGTACTACACTTTGACATTTTTGTTAAAATGGAAACTCCACTATAATTTATTGGTACCACCTGTTGAATCCAAAAACGGCTGAGAAAAGAGTCTAACGACAAATCCCAAAGCATTCTGGTATTTATGAGTCCCATGATATAATTCGCTGTCAGATAATCATTGAATTATTATCAAAACAGTCCATTGAAGTTTTTGTTTGTAATAGGATACTTGAAGTATCTAGGCGGGACCCCCAGACTTGACCTTAGCAATAACAATAAGCGAGCAGCGTTTTTTGTAAGAAATATTCTTGTTTATACCTAACTGTAAACTAACCCTTTGCCCATCACACACCACAAAAATAATTACACAATTATCTCAATTAGTATAGATTTTAGGTGCAAATTATATGGTAGTGGGGTCACCAAACATATTGGTATAACCATAACTAACATTTGATTGCATGGCGGCCATGTTGGATTCCAAAATGGCGGACTTCAAATTTTCATTTTTCAGGTATATCTCTGCTAAAAAGGCACATAGAGTTCTGAATTTAGGTGCAAATTATATGGTAATGGGGTCACCAAACATATTAGTATAACTAACATTTTGATTGCATGGCGGCCATGTTGGATTTCAAAATGGCGGACTTCAAATTTTCACTTTTCAGGTATATCTCTGCTAAAAAGGCACCTAGACTACTGATTTTAGGTGCAAATTATATGGAAATTGGGTCACCAAGCATATTGATATAACTAACATTTTGATTGCATGGTGGCCATTTTGGATTTCAAAATGGCAGACCCCAAATTTTTTTATTTTTTTTGCTAAAAAGGTACACAGAGTTCTGATTTTTAGGTGCAAATTATATGGTAATGGGTCACCAAACATATTGGTATTTAACTAACATTTTGATTGCATGGCGGCCATTTTAAAAAATGGCGAATTTAAAATGTTTCAGTACGGTACCTACAATTATAATTTTAGGTACAAAGTATAATATGATATTGAGGTCAACATATTGGTATAACGTCTTTGATTGCATGGCGGACATTTTGAATGTAGCTCAAACGTCCGTACTGGCTTTACACTATTTGTTTATGTTTATAGTTACATGCATTTAACAACATGGACACTTATTGTAGGTCAAATTTCCCTGGCAACCACAGCTTTGTACATCGTAAATCACTCTTTCTGCATTTACAGCGTCCAAGATCACAGTCGGTGTGTCCACAGCGAATTAAAACCTTTGTGACATCTGAAAGTTCCGGCAATGAACTCCAAACTGGACTAAATTTGTTGCCGTCCTTCCTCCATCCCCAGTTCGCTGGGTCCTGTTCAACCCTGAAGGCATCTAGACAGTAGTACCACTTCCTGGTCTGTAGAACAGACCGTTTCACATGTTCTCTTAATGCCCAAGATGTTGGGGGATATTTTCAATAGTCTTTCCCCTTGTTGTAAAAAGATATCGTCTTGCATCATCATTTACCTTCTTTCCATTAAATGTTCTGCAGTACATAGTTACAACAAACTGTTCTAGATAATCTGTGTCTGTTTCACTAACATCCCCTACTACGCTCGCGCTAAGGTCAAATTTTCGTTCGCCAAAATGGCGAAAGGTTTTCAAATGCATTAGCCAAATTGAAAATCCTTTAGCCAAATTTAAAAAACCATAAAAATTCGCAAAAATGTTTATTAAATAAATAATGCATGTATTTGTTTGTTATTTTACTTCTTTTACATTTATATTATTATTATTTATCCCAATGAAGCTGATTTTCGTTACCGCGATTTTAACACGTTCGTGAAATTTCAAAAAGTGACGTGTCTTTGAAGTTAAAAATATACTATTTCTTATGTACCCATGAGAATAAAAATTATATGCCTGGAAAGATCTTGTTTAAGGGATTATTTTTATATATTTTTAATCTATGTTTATTAAATATTTTAATAGAAAACGCAAGTTAAAAATGAGGTACAAAAGCCGGCGAGCCGAAATCTGCGCGCTAAAAATAACTTTGGAAAACACCTACCCATTTTCGCACCCGATCGCATGAGGTCCATAATAGGTGGTGGAGTAATTTTTGTTGCATGTTATCAGTTTGTTATGTAAACCGGTTATTATTATTATGTACATCCGCCTCATATGTCAATTTTAACGATAACAATTTTTTAGTCTTTCTCATTATCAAAATCTGGCTAATTTAGTATTGAATTAAAGCTAATTTATATTTCTGTTTGATAAACCACATCGTTTTATTTGACTTTGCGTGGACCTGGTGCGAAGAAGCCAACAAGACCAACCACTGAAAAAAATAATCCCTACCATAAATATCAGTGTTTACCATTTTCCTTACGGGATTCAGTTCTCCGCTTATTACTAAATTACCGTCGCCCAGGCATTAGGTATTAGCGCGTTAATTAATGATTGGATAACCCCCGCAGTGGACTGTTCCATTTTCTGAACTAGTATTCGCCGCACACGAGGCATGTCGAAAAATGTCGCCTCTCATCATGGAATATTTGCTTCGAAACGTCAATTTTACCGATTTATTAAATTATTTAGTAAGTGGAATATTTATCAATCTATTATATAAAACAAGTACGTTAGGAAGAAATGTACCACAGAAATTTAAGAAGCTTTGAATTTGCTATGCAGCGGCCGTAACCCATTCTATGTAGGCGGCCGAAACGCGCTTTGGCCAGGGTTGCCGTTGTAGTATACGTTGTTTCTTAGCTATTCAATTTAAAGCGCAACTTTCGGTTAGAATAATCGAAAGGGAAATAAAATTAAACATGTTAACATTATACTATTGAGGTAATTACTTTGTTAAATTTAAAATTCCCCTTTTTAAATAACAGAACAGCCTCGTTTACGGAAGTATTCGTCCACATGTTTCTGTTTACATTTTCTTCTCGAAGTTCATTTTCTACGTCGAAGAATAGGGACTTCCCCTTTTATTCGCTCATCATCACGTCGACGACGACCGGCCACGAACCAATCACATTAACTGTGTGTCATTAAAACGTCATCGAGGCACGCTCTGCGCATGTTTAAACAGAACTAAAAAAATGAACACGGCGATCGTGACGTCGTCACATAAAATGCTGTGGTGGTAAAAAGTGTACCCGAGTCAGAAAGTACCGAAGTGTGGCGAATTCTCGCTCCCATAAGAAGTCACGCCGACCAGGCTAGGCCTAGGCTTGGAAATGTATTTTCGCCAATTTGGCGAACGAGGCAATAATTATTTTCGCCAAATGGAGACTCCAGTCGCCATTGGCGAATTGGCGAGCGGTTAGCGCGAGCGTAGCCCTACAGACAAAGTAGTGTGGAGCAATGTGGCGCAATGGTTAGAGCATTGGACTTGCTTGCAGAGGTTGCTGGTTCAAGCCCGGCCGGTCACTGCAGTGTTGAGTCCTTGAGCAAAATTCTTTATCCACATTGTTCCTCCCCACCCAGGTGATAGAAATGGGTACCGGTATGTAAAAAGTACTGGGAAGGTAAATTCACTTGTTTGTGCGGGAGGAGTGGCGTACCCCCTACAAACATACACATTTAGTGGAGTCTGGCCCAAACGCTAAAGAAATGGAGATGGGCACCACAGCCATTAGCATTAGCTTAGGTTTCGACACTTTACCTTACAGACAATGACATCCTATCGAAAACTGAAGTCATACATGGCATCTTTTTCCAAGTCTCGTTAAATGTAGCTTTACCTGTTCCTTGAACAGATGAAGTTGTATCAAAACCGCTAAAGGAATGAAAGAACCAGTAAGCGGCTGATGCTTGTGGTCCAAGAGAAGAAGCAATCTCGTGTATTGGGATGTACTTCAAGTCCTTCCCCACTCCAAACTCGATCCAAAGCTCATGGATGCCAGGTATTCTGTGGAAAGCTGACAATGCAATAACATTGCATTTTAGAGGCATGTTTAACATGAACAAACATACGTTCATCTGCCTCTTCTATATGTTACATGGCATCAGCGGTTGTATATTTACAGACTGGTTTGTTACAGCTCTGTCTCCCAGAGACCCTACAAACATTCCGTGACTTTTGTCAATGTTCTCTACTACTTCATTTACAATTAATGAAAACAACTCTGATTTGTTGTCATCGCATCTAAAAAATGTGGACCAACCATTAGTTTATGCCAAGGTGTTAGATGGACCAGCAATAATCAATATGCTCAGGCCCATGATTCGAAGACATTCATTGAGTATATATCAAGTGTCGTACAACCATATATAGACCATCAACTTCAATCAGTGACACGACTAGATTTGGTTTTTTGAAAGATATTTTAACGACAGTTTAAAGTCTGGTACGTGTTCAAACCGCGGCTCTGATGTAAGGAGGGATAATGTCCAACAATTGGACCACATTTTTGAGATGTGATGACAACAAATCAGAGTTGTTTTCATTAATTGTAAATGAAGTAGTAGAGAACATTGACACAAATCATGGAATCTCTGAGAGACAGAGCTGTAACAAACCAGTCTGTAAATATACAACCGCTGATGCCATGTAACATAGAAGAGGCAGATGAACGTATGTTGGTTCATGTTCCATGCCGTTTTTCAGCGCATTCTTGTCAAAGACTGTAGACAGTGATGTTGTTGTTTGCATTGTCAGCTTTCCACAGAATACCTGGCATCCACGAGCTTTGGATCGAGTTTGGAGTGGGGAAGGACTTAAAGTACATCCCAATACACGATATTGCTTCTTCTCTTGGACCACAAACATCAGCCGCTTACTTGTTCTTTCTTTCCTATAGCGGTTGTAATACAACTTCATCTGTTCAAGGAAAAGGTAAAGCTACATTTAACGAACTTGGAAAAAGATTCCATGTATGACTCCAGTTTTTAAGAGGATGTCATTGTCTGTAGGGGATGTTAGTGAAACAGACACAGATTATCTAGAACATTTAATAGAAAGAAGGTAAATGATGCAAGACGATATCTTTTTACAACAAGAGGAAAGACTATTGAATATATCCCCCAACATCTGGGGCATTAAGAGAACATGTGAAACGGTCTGTTCTACAAGCCAGGAAGTGGTACTACTGTCTAAATGCCTTCAGGGTTGAACAGGACCCAGCGAACTGGGGATGGAGGAAGGACGACGGCAACAAATTTAGTCCAGTTTGGAGTTCATTGCTGGAACTTTCAGATTTTAATTTGCTGTGGACACACCGACTGTGATCTTGGATGCTGTAAATGAAAAGTGATTTACGATGTACAGAGCTGTGTGGTTGCCAGGGAAAATGTGACCTACAATAATAGTGTCCGTGTTAAATGCATGTAACTATAAACATAAACAAATAGTGTAAAGCCAGTACGGTTTGAGCTACATTCAAAATGGCCGCCATGTAATCAAAGACGTTAATATACCAATATGTTTGTTAACCTCAATTTGAATACCATATTATACTTTGTACCTAAAATTATAACTGTAGGTACCGTACTGAAACATTTTGAGTTCGCCATTTTGAAATTCAAAATGGGCGCCATGCAATCAAAATGTTAGTTAAATACCAATATGTTTGGTGACCCATTACCATATAATTTGCACCTAATATCAGAACTCTGTGTACCTTTTTAGCAGAGATATACCGGAAAAGTGAAAATTTGGGGTCCGCCATTTTGAAATCCAAAATGGCCACCATGCAATCAAAATGTTAGTTATACCAATATGTTTGGTGACCCCATTACCATATAATTTGCACCTAAAATCAGAACTCTGTGTACCTTTTTAGCAGAGATATACCGGAAAAGTGAAAATTTGGGGTCCGCCATTTTGAAATCCAAAATGGCCACCATGCAATCAAAATGTTAGTTATACCAATATGTTTGGTGACCTCATTACCATATAATTTGCACCTAAAATCAGAACTCTAGGTGCCTTTTTAGCAGAGATATACCTGAAAAGTGAAAATTTGAAGTCCGCCATTTTGAAATCCAAAATGGCCGCCATGCAATCCAAATGTTAGTTAAATACCAATATGTTTCGTGACCCTATTACCATATAATTTGCACCTAAAATCAGAACTCTAGGTGCCTCTTTAGCAGAGATATACCTGAAAAGTGAACATTTGGGGTCCGCCATTTTGAAATCCAAAATGGCGGCTTTCACCTGACGAAATTTTGTGCAACCCTTCCATTTCATATTTTTTACACCCTAATGAATAACTGTGCAAAGTTTCAGAATGTTATCACAATTTGAAGGATTGGTTCACTTAACAGGCCTATGGTAGATCACATGGAATTCTACTACAAATAGAAATGTGTTAATAGAATATTGTGTTTATATTCCTGGGAATTTACTTGGACATTATTTCTAATCAAATTCTACCTTTATCCAAATACATATCATCAGTATCATATTAGTATCATAAATCTTTATTAAAAGAAGGAGATGGATTACATCATCTTGCAATAAAAAGTAAAAACTAGATTTGAACTCGTTACTTTGACGAGTTAGTTATCCGCACGACAAACCATGTGCACATCATACATTAGAATATTGCACACAGAAAAAAAAGACCTGAAGAAAATAAAATCTTAGTGTGCTCTCTATTTTGTGTCCAAGTATATACAGTATACTCTAAATTATGTATACAAATTACATACACTATTACATTTCATACAACAACAAGAGGACTAATTACAACATCAAATATAAAATTCTTAGAATTATAAAATGTTTAAGTTAATATAATAAAAAGTTAGAATTTAATAAAAAGTTAAAATTTACAAAGTGTTATTTGTTTAATAGTCTGATGGCGAGAGGCACAAATTAATTTCTTTTACGGGTATTTTTACACCTGTAACAGCGGCCATGAGGCAACACTTCAAATTCCTTATAAAGGGTTTGGTTAAAATTTGTTCAAATTGCCTTACTTTTTTCTAAAATTTGTTTAGAAATGGTACCGTTATTATTTTGTTTTAATTATTATTATTTTAGGGGTCATTGTGAGACTAGTTTTACTTCTAATTTTGATCCCTAAGATGGTCTTATATTAATTGTTGTTTATTGAAATATTGTTTGTTATATATTGTTTGTAATGACCATCTTAAAGGGGGATTCTGGGTTTAAAATTGCTTTTAAATATCGTTTATTTATTAAATAAAAAATATTATAACAATATAGACATGTCAGAATGAAGAAGTAATAACGAGAAATTAAAAAAATTAAATTTCATATACATTTAGGGTAAATTCATGGAAAGTCTGTTTTTCAGCAGCTTAGGGAAGCTCATTAATATTCATGAGATATTCACAAAATCACGTCATCAGTGGATTCCAAACTCGCGACGTCAAGCTTGTACGTTGTGTTCTCTCTCCCCTGTCAAACGACGACCACCCGATCATTGTGAAATACATTTTTTTGTAGATTTTCTAAGCTAGGCCTAAAGTGTAATAATAACAGTAGTAGCATATATTTATTTGACATTTAATGAAATACAAAATTCAGTACAGATTACGGAGTCATAAATTATACTATTTTTATACCTCAAATAGTACAGATCGTATATCGGCTTCACGTACTAGGCTAGGCCTAGCCTAAATCATTTTATTCATGGGTGAGAGCCATTTCTGACTAGATGTTATCGAGATAGAAATTCAATCATAAAAGTAACAATAAATGTTCACATAATATTTCACATCATTTTTGTAACTGAACAAGCCAAAATGGCCGGCATTATGCCCAAAATGGCTGCCATTTTATCCAACATGGCCACCATTTTATCTAAAATGGCAACATATATCAATCAAATATTTTTTAAAACTTTTATTCACATATATTTGGTAAAAATTAGATATGTTGTAGAATAGACATCACTGAATCCAAAAAGTATTTGCTCCATTTTTTTTTTCATATGCAAGGGGGATTGGCAGCCATTTCAAAATGGCCGCCATTTTGGACAAAATTGTTTCAAATATTGTAAGTTTATGACATTAAAAGATGTTATCAAGATAGAAATTCAATCATAAAAGTAACAATAAATGTTTAAATAATATTTCACATCATATTTGTAACTGAACAAGTCAAAATGGCCGCCATTATGCCCAAAATGGCTGTCATTTTAGCCAATATGGCTACCATTTTATCTAAAATTGCCACATATATCAATCAAATATTTTTTTATTCACCTATATTTACAATTGGATATGTTGTAGAATAGACATCACTGAATCCAAAAAGTATTTTCTCCATTTTGTGTTTATAGGCAAGGGGGGTTGGCAGCAATTTCAAATTGGTCGCCATTTTTGACAAATTTTTTTTAAATATTGTAAGTTTATGGCATTAAAAGATTTTTTATCGAGATGGAAATTCAGTCATATAAGTAACAATAAATGTTCAAATAATATTTCACATCATTTGTGTAACAGAACAATGGCTGACATTTCAACCAAAATGGTTGCCATTTTATCCAACATGGCTGCCATTTTTATCTGAAATGGCCACATAATAAAATTGTTTTTTCTTTAACTTTGATTAAATACATGGGCTATAAAGGAACCAACATAACAACATAATAATATTTGTGTTTAATTACTTTACTTATTCGTCGTCACTTTCGTTATCACTATCACTGTCCGAATCGGATGTAGACAACAATGGTCATATATTGTGACAGTTATTCTCGTCTGTTTCGCATTTACACATCTCGGTATATTGTAGATTGTTTTTCTTGCACGTGCATGTATTATGGGAACATTTACTTAAACATGAACACCGTATTAGCTCCACAACTGCTTCTGGAGCAGTTTGCTTCTCGTATAATACTGGTCTTAGTTTACCGTTCTCTATAAACCAGCCAAGTTTTGGCATGGATCGGGAATTATTGGGTCAATAGTTACATGGCTCCATATATATTGGCCTGGAGATGTGCACGTAGTATGTGCTGGTGCAACGCTCCAGACGTTGGTGGCAATTTTTCCACACTTTGATTATTTGGCAGTGTTTTGAACCGTTTCCATCTCAGGGTTGATGAATCTTTGGCTGACACCCTTTTAGTTTCAATAAGACCGCACAGAAACTCCTCGCATCCTGCCTTCACATTGAAAGATGGCACATTGTCTTCTCCGAGTTTGACTAACGCTTCTATGATGTGAGGAGATGAGTTCATATACATCTTAAAAGCTGTTTTTTCCTGTGTACATCCAGTGATAGCATGGAAACCTGGTAGTCTGGCTGCCTTTTCCGGTCCAAGGGGATCGTATATTGATTAAAGAGCAATTCTTCTTGTTTCAGCTGTGCCTGTTAAAATACCAGAATTTTCCCCTAACTGTTGTAGGCGCCTTAAAATTAAAACAAATAAGTCGACTTCATTTCCTGGTGTAGATGCTACTTCAATACCATGAGGGATCATTAGTATATCTACCTCTTCTTTGGGTGCTCACAGGTGTTGTTGAGGAATGTTCAGGTGTGTTTGTGTTCATCTTGTCGCATGACGGTTACAATAGGATGTTTAAAATTTGTCGGCAAGATAAATTGTGAGTTGATCTTTTGTCGTGTTGCTTGACAAGAATATTGCTTTGTTTTTAATCAGTGTGGAATCTTCCACAATAATTTCCACAATGTTAGGAGGAGATGATTGATATCGGATATCGTCTTTAAGCGAAAGTGTCTTCTCATAATTGTCAAAGACAACACGTCCACCAACATAAATGTATTTGTTAAGTAGAGAATCTATGCAGGCTACAAATGCCTCCACAAAATCTTTGCAGGTGGTAAAAGTCTGAACATTCATAAGAGTTTGAACAACTGCCATTCCATCGATGACGAGATAGCGATTCACAGGCTGAGGTGATATTAATCATCCTATTGTAACAGTCACGTGAACACCCAAGAAGAGGTAGACACACTAATGATCCCTCATGGCATTGAAATAGCATCTACACCAGGAAATGAAGTCGACTTCTTCACGCAAGATACCGACTGGTTTGTTTTAATTCTAAGGCGCCTACAACAGTTGGGGGAAAATACTGGAATTTTAACACTCAGGCACAGCTGAAACAGGAAGAAGAATTACTCTTCAACCAATATACGATCACCTTGGACCAGAAAAGGCAGCCAGACTACCAGGTTTCTATGCTATCACTGGATGTGGTGTTATGGGTCACAGGAAAAAAACAGCTTTTAAGATTGTATATGAAGTCACCTCCTCACATCATAGAAGCTCTAGTCAAACTCGGAAAAGACAATATGCCATCTTTCAATGGGAAGGCAGGATGCGAGAAGTTTCTGTGCAGTCTTCTTGGAACTAAAAGGGTGTCAGCGGTTCAAAACACTGCCAAATAATCAAGGTGTGGAAAAATTGCCACCAACTTCTGGAGCGTTGCACCAGCACATACTACGCGCACATCTCCAGGCCAATATATGCATCTATAATGTACCGAGATGTGTAAATGCGAAGCAGACGTGAATAACAGACTTCAAACCAGTCAAAATAAAGTTGCTAGGTTTATATTAAATAAAAATGATCGTGCACATATTGGTAAAGACGAACTGAACCAAATCGGTCAATTATGTCTAGAGGATAGAATTTGCTAACTCAAACTTAATCATGTTCATAAGATTTTTTATGGAAAATCAGTACCTTATTTAACTGAAAAGTTTAAAAGAGTTTCATCTAACCACCATTATATGACTAGAAGTAAGGTCAATGGATTTTCAGTTCCTAAATCTGATAGTCAAATATCTACGTTTTATTATACAGGCATAAAGGCATGGAATAACCTACCTCATTCCATTCAGCAAATAGAAAACAAATTTAATTTTAAGAAAAATGTTAAATCACATTTCTGTTCTACCAAATAACTATATAAGTCAATCATAGTCTTTAATTTAACTTGTTTTTTATATTATTGTTTTTGTTATATTTACGTGTTTAATGCAATATTTTGTAATGTTTTTATTTTAGATTGTAAAGGATCCCAATGGAAATAAGCTGATAAGCTTTTTGGGCTATCCTGGAAAATCTTTTATAAATGTATTATTTGTAATGTCCGTAATTTATGTTATCACTTTGTATGTATTTTTTATGATGATTTTCCAAATGAATTCAAATCAAATCAACATATGACCATTGTTGTCTACATCCGATTCGGACAGTGATAGTGATGGCTAAAATGACGACGAATAATTAAAGTAATTAAACACAAATATCATTATGTTATAGCCTATGTATTTAATTAAAGTTTAAAAAAAACAATTTGATTATGTAGCCATTTCAGATAAAAATGGCGGCCATGTTGGATAAAATGGCGGCCATTTTGGTTGAAATGTCTGCCATTTTGGCTTTTTCTGTTACACAAATATGAAATATTATTTGAACATTTATTGTTTCTTTTATGATTGAATTTCTATCTCGATAACATCTTTAAATGTCATAAACTTACAATATTTGAAACAATTTTGTCCAAAATTGGGGCCATTTTTAAATGGCTGCCAATCCTCCTTGCGTATGAAAAAAAAATGGAGCAAATACTTTTTGGATTCAGTGATGTCTATTCTACAACATATCTAATTTTTACCAAATATATGTGAATAAAAGTTGAAAGAAATATTTGATTGATATATGTGGCCATTTTAGATAAAATGATGGCCATATTGGATAAAATGGCAGCCATTTTTGGCATAATGGCGGCCATTTTGGCTTGTTCAGTTCATCATTTTTGTAATACAAAAATGATGTGAAATATTATTTGAACATTTATTGTTACTTTTATGATTGAATTTCTATCTTGATAACATCTTTAAATGCCATATACTTACAATATTTTGTCCAAAATGGCGGCCATTTTGAAATGGCTGCCAACCCCCACTTGCGTATGAAAAAAAAAATGGAGCAAATACTTTTTGGATTCAGTGATGTGTATTCTACAACATATCCAATTTTTACCAAATATAGCAAAAAAAAATGCAACTTATCATATCGCTACATTTCATACTGGACTATATGATCCTGAAAAATGTCACATGATTATACTCCCTAGCAAAATAAAAAACCCGATTGGACCCGAATGGGGGAAAGTGTCTATTTACGCAAAATTGCGCAATGTATGTGTATACACAATAAAAATACCAGAAATAGAAAGATCTGGAAAAATTACAGATAAAAACATTTTACATTTTTTTTTTAGTGAAGAAATAAATTTTTTGGGAATATTCAAATATACCCCTCATTTGCATGTAAAAGAATAGGAAATTACAAGGTATCCCCCCCCCCCCCCAAAATGCAAAAAATATGAAGTAAGAGGGATGATATTTAAATTAAAGTTGAAATGTATGAAAAATAGCAATTTTCTGGGTGGAACTCCACTTTAAGAAAAGATATATTGTCCCCCTAAAAACTTGAAAAATTAAGATTAATAAAATCATGATTATTTTGAAGAATTATTTTTTCAGGGGGACAATCTTTAAATGATTAAGTTTTCTCAGTAGGTCTTTGATTTTTGCTTTTTGCTCTAAAAGCCCCTTTCTCACAGTGCCTGCAATATACCGGTATGATGCTGGCGTCGTGCCGGTATCGTTACCGGCATATACCCGTTCTCATCGGACTATTGTGCCGGAAATATAACCGGTATACCGGCTTTCTGTGAGAAAGGAGTCGGGCATATTCGGCCAATAAAAGTCTGACAAAATAATTATTGAGGGTGTCCTTTATTGTTATTATTTTTGTCTAGCGATATGGCGGCGGCGAATTTTAAGTTACAGATTATTGTCTTCCTTTTATAGCATATTTATGCAATATATGCTATGTGCATATATTATACAGGTACAGTAATTAAATAGCCGTCATCGGCAATCTGTAAAACAACTTAGAAGGAGAAATCAGGCTGTACAATTTACGCCACCCACAACCAGCTTGCAAACAATATTAACGTAAACAGCTCCCGACCTTATTGTTCCATCCATTTGTCTACATTGTCCCCTTATTTTAAGCAGCTCTCTTATCTCATTATCCCTCCAGTTCGACATTATTGTCAATTGAATTGAATCGGCGCCAAAATGATACACTTGACCGCGCAAGGTGTCAAAGCCCCGACGGGGAATTAAATATAACGGCGTTACATTCTCACAGAATGCCCGTCTCGCATTGCGGGGAATATCCCTAGTAATATTACTAGGTCTAAAGCAGGTCATGTCGATGCTGGCATGATGCCAAGTCGATCCGTTCTCACAGAAAACCATACCGGCATGGTAATGGTATATTCCCGCAACATTCCTGGCACACAGCTCTGTGAGAAAGGGGCTTAATTTCCGCATTTAATTCCCAGCTGAAGTTTCCTAAAAAATTGTCCCCAAATATTTGAAGGACATGACAATCTCAACTGGTTCATCACCAATAGAAGACTTCCCAGGGTTGCATCCTTTCTCTCTCCTAAAATCCACTATCATTTTCTTGGTTTTGGTCGAATTTAGTAAGATTCACTACAAAATTTAACAAAATCGTCCAAAGCAGACCCATGACCATCCTGAGTACCTTGAGGGAGAGACAGTAATACGGTGTTGTCAGCAAATTTGACAAGATAACTATTATCATGTTTGCTTCGACATTCATCCATATGATATAAAGAGGGAGGAAGGGGAGAAAGATCGCAAACCTTAGGAGATGCAATACTTGTGGTAAAAGAATCTGAATAAGTTTGATTAATGAAAGCCCATTGTCGGTTAAAAAATTAATAATCCATAAAATCATGTTGAAAACCAAATTTGTCAGCCAATAAGGGTGCGTGGTATTGAAGGCAGAAGAAAAGTCTGCGAAAAGCATTCTAGCATGCGATCTGGGTAGTTCAAGGTGTCTGTACAGCTTGTTTAATAAGAAAAGCTTGGCATCCTTGACACCCCTTCCAGACCTATACGCGAAGTGTAGTGGGTCGAGTTCTGGTTCAACAAGAGATGTAATAAGCGCTTTAACTAGTTTTTCAAAAATTTTCATCACAAGTGATGTTAGCGCAAATGGGCGTATGGTCATTAGGCTGTTTAATAGCCGTCTTTATTGGAATAGGTTTTATGATGAATTGTTTCCAGATATTTGGAACTACACATTGGTTTGGAAGAGGTGCCAGAGAACATCACACAGCTGGTCATCACATGACTTTAGGTTCTGCCCTCAATACCATTAGGTCCAGGGGTCTTATTAATATTTATATAGTTCATAACGTTTTGCAGCACCCGCAAAAAATTGTTTAGACTGTCTGGCAGTACATGATACTCAACCCCTTTATAGTACTTTCCTTATTTGTAACTGTGTTAATTTATGCCATATGTTTAATACCTTGCCAAGCACTACGAACACATCCAATATTTAACTTATGTTATATTTCCTTTCTATAAAATCTTTAGCCTTATGAACAGTTATTTACTTGTTTTTAGTTATTCTTACTACCCTGATAGAACAGTTTTTTAGGTGATCATTTAGGAATAAAATGATCACCTATTGTTATTGTATGAAATCTTTATTCTTCTCTTTCTTATTATTTATTTCTCTCTGTACAAATTTGTGTAACAATTATCTCAAAAAGTTTAATGTCAATGATGATCATATCTCCATAATTCATTATCACATATTAATAAAATTCACTACACGTAAACTTCAGGTCAAGGGTAAAAATATTAGCAAATAAAAACGCACACGCACGTTTTTAAAAACTGCATTCTACTCATCTTCCTTGGTACATCCACCAATTTTGAGTCCATTTCGGCTTAAAATAGTGCTATACGAGCACGTTAAAAATGACAAAAAATGCGCACATTAATTGTACAAAAGTGCTAAAAATTGTAAAAAATAAGGCATTTTTAAAATGAAAATAATTCTTCAGAATGCACGGTGACCCCCAATTTTTTAAACTTATTATGGAAGCCAATGAGTTGTAGATATAAATGTATATATACATTAGACGTACAAAATTGTATGACGTCATCATTTGGCCGCATGAATTTTTAAAATAGGGGTTTTCCCCCTTTTGTCATAGACCACCATATTCAACAGAGCGCAACTCGCTTTTCTGTGATCGATTTTGTTTTATTTTTTAATACATTCTACCTCAACCAATTATGTTACTTATGAGTTGCCAATATTTTCTTTTGGATGACGTCATCACGTCTTAAAATTTAAAAAACGGTGGTTACGTAATTTTACCTACTACACGTATATTTGAATACCTTACAGCTCTTCTGAATTAAAGTTGACCTCGAAGTTTATAACTTAGTATGATAGCTGGTGAAATGTACATATGAATTCATTTAAAAATTAAGCCTATCAGATGTTGTGACGTTATCATATGGCCAGTTGAAGTTAAAAAGTAGTTTTTTCATCTCTTTCGTCAAAGTTATACAATTTTTAAAGAGCGCGCACGGCCCTTCTACGTGCCAAATTTTCTTCCAAATGTTATATTTTATTGCTCAATTTATTATCTTTCGATATTGTTATCCACAAGTTTTTTTGATAATGTTATCAGTGCCAAAAACTTAGAACATGATGTGTGTCCGTAATTTCACCAATGCTACAATGTACAAGATATACAGTATATACTGTACATAACCTATATGGCATATAATAGGCACAACTCAGCACTATAGGCGTATAATAGGATGGCATACATCAACATTTTCCGGTTGTATGTTAACATACGTGCATGTTTAAAAAATATTAATGTCAATAAAATTATAAAAATGATCACCTATAATTCGTCAAAGTGACGAATTAAATTCTAGTTAGGTGATCATTTAGAATAAAATGATCACCTATTGTTATTGTATTAAATCTTTATTATTAGGTGATCATTTAGAATAAAATGATCACCTATTGTTACTGTATGAAATCTTTATTCTTCTCTTTCTTATTATTTATTTCTCTCTGTACAAATTTGTGTAACAATTATCTCAAAAAGTTAAATGTCAATGATAACAAATTTTTGACAATGTCTTTTAAATACTTTAACTTTAGCCATAATAAGCTTTTCAGTGTGATCACTCAACCGTGACGTCATTAATACGCAATTTTGTGAAATCACTCTATCAATCATATCTCCATAACTCTTTATTACATATCAATGAAATTCACTACATGTAAACTTCAGGTCAAGGGTAAAAATATTAGCAAATAAAAACTTGCGCGTTTCAAGGTCATGCGCGTGAAATTACGCGTTAAAAAATAGAAATGCTCCAAATTAAGTTTTGATCAATTTAGAGCATGAATTAGGCCATTTGCGTGTTTTAAAAAATTACTGCGCAAAACACGTTTTTGCGCATGCGTACATAGAAAGCGTAAAAAAATACCATTTTTTTGTACAAATTGCATTCTACTCATCTCCCTTAGTACATTCACCAAATTTGAGTCCATTCCGACTTAAAATAACACTATACGAGCACGTTAAAAATGACAAAATGCGCACATTAATTGTACAAAAGTGCTAAAAATGGTAAAAAGTAGGGCCTTTTTAAAATGAATATAACTCTTCAGAATGGAAGATGACCCCCAATTTTTTTAACTTATTATGGAAGCCAATAAGTTATAGATATAAATGTATATACACATTAGACGTACAAAATGGTATGACGTCATCAAATGGCCACTTGAATTAAAAAATTAGTAATTTTTATCTTTTTGTGTGGGTTATCACATTCAATAGAGCGCATCTCAGTTATTTTAACCCGATTTTTGCACAAATTTTAGTATGTGCTTGCTCAATTAATTATTCTTCTAATGAGTTGTCAACATTTTTATTTTGATGACGTCATCACGCGTAAAAACTTGAATAACCTAGGTCGTGTAATTTCAGCTACACCATACATTTGAATATCTTATAGCTCTTCAGAATTAAAGGTGACCTTGAAGATTACTTATTATGAAAGCTGATGAAATGTAGATATGAATTCATATTAAAATTAAGCCTATCGGATGTTGTGATGTTATCATATGGCCAGTTGAAGTTAAAAAGTAGTTTTTAAATTTCTTTAGTCAACGTTATACAAATTTTAAAGAGCGCGCATTGCGCTTCTACGTGTCAAATTCTCTTCCAATTCTTATATATTTATTTGCTCAATTCATTTTCTTTCGAAATTGTCATCTTCGAGTTTGTTTTGATAATTCCATCATACCAAAAAATTAGAACATGATGTGTGTCCCGTAATTTCACCTATGCTACACTGTATATAGATATGCAGTATATACTGTATATTGTATATGGCATTAGGCACAACTCAACCCTATAAGCATATAATAGGATGGAATGTATCATCATTTTCCGATCGTATGTTAACATACGTGCATGTTTAAAAAATATGAATGTCAATAAAATGATAAAAATGATCACTATAATTCGTCAAAGTGACGAATTAAATTCTAGTTTAATTATTTAAATACGCTATTTAGTAATGTTTATTGATTTTCAGGGTACATCTGCTCCATTTTGGTCGCCTCATGCTGCTTTGAAAACCAGCACACCTGCTACAGGTAACTACAGTAGCTATCTTTGACAGATGTGTATTAACAGACAAGATAGTTCTATATTCTGTACCCAATCTTAAGGATGAGTCTATTGTCATTTATCCTGATCACATCACGGGCAGTATACAGTAGAACCAATATGTGTTTATTCAAGAAGCAATGATTTAGAAATTTCTCTCTTGATACAAAAATAAAAGCTTATAATTATTAATAAGAGTTTCATGTATACAGTGAAATATTCCAGAACTCTGTTTTCACTTAACACACATAATAATTATTTGAATATTTATCTAGCTCATAGCACTTCATTTTCAAATAATGATTTCTAGGATGAATACACAATGAAAGGTTTCCTACCACAGTGTTAATAAATGCCTTCTCTACTGTTTTTCTTTAAAGGCAGAGTCTTTGCAACTGCAACTTACGCTAGATTTCAAATGAGAAATTTGTTACCGTAAATCTTCTAATTGTAACCATGGGTTATTATTCTTTGATTGTTTTTTAGGGTGGGTTACTATTAGAAGGGGGGGGGGGGTTACTATTAGAGTAGTGGGTTACTATTGATAATCTTAAATTAGGCACCTGAAAATAGTAACCCACCCCCAACTTTGCCGGTCAGCAACTCATAGCAAAATAATAAAACAGTAGGAATAAACAAATTTGACTTTATTTTATAAACTCAAAAACACTCAATCCTCCCCCACTCAACATGCATTATCTCCTTATTTTCAAAATACGGCTGCATCATTAGTTTTTGTGACTCTAATAGTAACCCGTGGGGTATTATTATAGATTGACTTATAAGGTGGGTTACTATTAGAGTGTGGGTTTTATTAGATTAGATTAGATTTACGGTATGTCAATTTATTTAAAAAGTCTTGAAATTAGATCAAATTTGCTACAAATGACTTGAAATGATGTATTTTTTTTCTTTTTTAGCACTTATTCAGCAGCAGTCATATGCCCAAAAGATGAGTGTACCCAGTATATCCATTCAACCAGTAAGTGTACTGACATTTCATAAGCAATGTACCTCAGTGACTTCTATGCCATTGTTTTGTTTAAAATTAAAACAACAAAATTAAATTAAATATTGTTTTTGTGTATGTTCAAATGTGGGTGGTCATAGCATTGAATAATGCCCATAATTAATTAGATTACAGTACTTTAGAAAATGTTACTTTACAATTTTTGTACATAATCAGTCAATGAGAGTTAACAAATGTTATCCTTTCAGGAAAATCAGTACATTACTCCTGGTTATAACATTCCTGTAAGGTTAGAGATCATTTTTCAATTCAAAGAATTTTGTTCCTCTCAAAGGCACAGTCTGGAACAGCAAATTTTAAGTTTGTCTGCAGTCAAGCTAAGCCACCAAAACTTCATCTGGTTGTGGCTATGTACGACTACACAGCACAGAGGTCCGATGAGGTAACATTTACTCAGGGTAGCGTAATCAAAGTGCTTCATGAAGACAATGCTAACTGGTGGATGGGAGAAATGGCAGATGGAAAACAAGGCTACTTTCCTGCTAACTATGTGATGGAGCAAGGTAACATGTACATATACAAACTAGAATGGCACTACGAGAGTGCATACCTCCGCCTACTGTAAAATGTTCCTACATAATATTTCACTGCAAAAAAAAAAATATTTAGGTGATCATTAGTTATCCGCTTGGTAGAGCGGATAACTCCTTGTTATTGTATGAGATCAACATTTTTTTTCTGTATTATTAGTTATCCGCTTAGTAGCGGATGACTCCTTGTAATCGTCCTGTTACTTTTTTTTTTTTTTTTAGGTGATCATTTAGAATAAAATGATCACCTATTGTTATTGTATGAAATCTTATTCTTAGTTATCCGCATTGAGCGGATAACTCCTTGTAACTGTCCTGGATCAATTTCTATGTTTTTTAGTTATCAGCATAGTAGCGGATAACTTCTTGTAATCGTCCTGTTACTTTTTTAGTTATCCGCTTAGTAGCGGATAACTCCTTGTAATCGTCCTGGATCTTTTTTTTTTTCTTTATTAGTTATCCGCACTTGGCGGATAACTCCTTGTTATTGTATGGGATCAATATTTTTTTCTGTATTATTCTTCTTTCTTTCTCGCTATTTTTGTGTAGAGCGTTTCTCTAAAATGTGTAAACTTAACATTTCATAACTTTGACAACATGTGGGCATTTACGTGAACTTGTGCACCTCCTATTTTTTAATGACGTCAGAGTTGTGCAACGTGACTTACGTGCGATTTTATGAATTTCGCGTATTTAACATAGATCGAAAACCATAAAAGATTTTAAAGATGTATTGTCCCTTTGAGTAATTCCCCCAAATTTTTTTTTTTTAATTTTGAAAAAAAGTGGTTCATTTTGAAGTATCATAATATAGTTATTAACTTTCACCAAAAATTAGTGGAAAAAAAAAATAATTTAACCAAAATACAGATGTTTTTTTGTTCAAAAAATAACTTTGACTTCCAGTCAAAGTTTTCAATCAAAACATATCTCATAATGCAACGCACTTATTTGGCTACTCTGTATGCATAATCATAAAACTTCCTCGAGATCTGTGTGAAAACACCTTCTCAACCGTGACAAGTTGTAAACAATCCTAATTAGCATCATGCATAATGCATACTCATGGTTTAAAATCTTTGTTTACTTTCGCTTGCGACAATTTCCCAGATGAAATGTAATCTAATTAACTTACCTGTTAATTACGTAAAATTGTTGTTTTTGGCTCGAATTTTACTTTGATATGGCCAATTTAAATTTAGAATATTTTTTTTTCATTTTTTGTGTTTCAAGGGACAATACATCTTTAAACTGAAACATTGCAAAAGTTTAATTTGTGTCATGCGCTAACTTCCTGTGAAAAAAAAATTGCGTGTTTTACACAAAGTTACACGTGCACGCGCGTTTAAAATTTTAAAATGCGCAAAATTAATTTCTATTCAATTTTCTACGAGTTTCATGTCATTTTAAGCATGTCAAAAATTTTTACGTGTGTGGTGCGCACGTAGCATTAAAAACATATTTTTTTCGCGTGATTTATATTTGTCCAGCCTTTTCTAGTAATTTTACCAACTTTTAAACAATTTCGACTTAAAGTTACGTCATACGAGCACGTCGAATTGGACAATTTGCGCGCATTTTTGATGAAAAAGTTAAAAAATTTGTCAAAATTATGCCTTTTTTTAAACAGTCATAATTTCTAAACTACACGATCAACTTTTTGTGGATGACAAATTCTGGAAGTTGATGAGTTGTAGATATCGGATCATGTATTTTTATGGCTAACCGGACATTGTGACGTCATCGTATGGCCACGTGAATATAAAATTTTGGATTTTTGTATCTTTCGTCATAGCTCATCACATTTAGTAGAACGCATCGCCACTTATCAGTTTTCCATTTTCACGCCGATTTTGATATTGTCTAGGTAAATCAACTATCTTTCGCACAAGTTAAAAATATTTAAATTTTTATGAGGTCATCATGCCTAAAAATTTTAATTACGTGGGTCATTAATTTCATCTTTACAGTAAATTTTTATCTGTTGTAGCTCGCGTAAGAATAAAATGTGATAATCATGATTAAAACATTTTCTGGAAGCTATTGGATTGTAGATACGAAATCCTGTGAACATTTTGCCAATCGCATGTTGTGACGTCATCATATGGCCAGTTAAATAAAAAATGTCGTATTTTCATATTTTGCGTCATCATTCATTACATTTAAAAGAACGCGCATCAATATTTCACGTATTCAAATTTCTTCTACACGTTAATATGTTGTTACTGAGATAATTTCCTCCCGAAATTGCTATCTTAGTGTTTCATTTTGATACCGTAACCATGTTAAAAATTTGAATAAATTGCGGGTTCCGTAATTTCACCTATTCTACACTGTATGTAATATGTATACAGATTATACTGTTTGCATGTATATACTATATGACACAAAATAGACTGAATTCAGCACTAAAAACGTATGATATTCTTCAGTTCAGGTCATATTGCCATAATCTTTATCTGTGTGCAATATTCCAACGTATGACGTGCACGTGGCGTTTGTCGTGCGGATAACTAACTCGTCAAAGTGACGAGTTTCATGTCTAGTTAGTTATCCGCATTGAGCGGATAACTCCTTGTAACTGTCCTGTTTCATCATCTTTTTAGTTATCCGCTTAGTAGCGGATAACTCCTTGTGATTGTATTGGATCAATATTTTTCTTTTTGGTTATCCGCAACTTAGTTGCGGATAACCTATGTGATTGTAAATATCTTTTTTTTTCTTCTTCTTTGTTATTCTTCTTTCTTTCCCAGATTTTTGTCTACAGCATATCCCCTATTGCTTGTCAACATAACTTTGTATAACTTGGTAAAAAGATTGACATTGAAGTGTAGATGTGCAGCCAAGCTTTTTGACGATGTCAAAGTCGCGTTGCGTAAGATACGCGCGATTTTATGAATTTCTATAACGGATCATAACTTTAGAACCAACAAATATTGTTTCATGAAACTTAATAAAATTATAATTCATATCATGGGTCAATTTTCTATGGATTAAAAATGACATGTTTCACAAGAAGTTACGCGCGCATGCGCATTTAAAAATTAAAAATGCGCAAAATTAATTTCTAATCAACTTTCTACGCTGATCATGACATTTTTCAAAAATTCCCACGCGCGCGAAAAAAATTACGCGTAAGGTGCGCACGGAGCATGAAAATCATGTGTTTTTCTCTTGAATTATAATTTTACAGTCTTTCCTAGTTATTTTAAAAAAGATTGACATCATTTCAAATTAAAATGACGTCATACGAACACGTTGATTTACACCATTTGCGTGCGTTTTAGTTGCAAAAGTGACAACATATTGTCAAAATTAAGCCTATTTTTAATCTATTATAGCTCCTCAGGATCATCCACGACCCCCAATTTTTTTAATTTAATATATAAGCAGATATGTTGTAGATATGAATTCATGCCGAACCTTTACCACTCGAATGTTATGATGTCATCAATGGCCACACGAATGTAAAATATAGGATTTTTTACTCTTTCGTTATTGCTCATCACATTCAACAAACCGCAAATAAATCGCTTATACGTATTCCATTTCCCCCGAAATTGTAATATTGTCTACGTTAATCAACTATCTTTCGCATGAATTAAAAATATTTTCATTTTTATGACGTCATCATGTCTAAAAACGTAAATAACTTGGGTCACTTATTTTCATCTTTACAGTAAATATCAATCTGTTATAGCTCGTCAGATTAAAAAGTGATAATCATGATTAAAACGTTTTCTGGAAGCTGTTGGATTGTAGATATGAATTGATGTGAATATTTTGCCAATCAGATGTGTGACGTCATCATATGGCAAGTTGAATTAAAAAAGTCATATTTTCATCTCTTGCGTCAAAGTTCATTGCGTTTAAACGAGAGCGCATCTCACTTTTACGTTCCCAAAATTCTTCAAATTTGTTTTAATGTAATTATTTAGATAATTATCTTCTAAAGTGGTTATCTTTATATGTCAATTTGATGATGTCATCGTGTTAATAATTGGATTTAAAAGATGGGTCTCGTAATTCCGTCTATGCTACACTGTATATAACATATATACAGTTTATTCTGTAAAATATTGTAGTATGGTGTATGCTACATAATACGTACAATTCAGCACTGTAAACATTTTTATTTCATGTCAAAAGATGGCATAATAATTGTCGAGGTTCATATAGTTTAAAGTACGTGCATCTTGCGTATGCGCGGATAACCCGAACTCGTCAAAGTGACGAGTTCAAATGTAGTTCTGTATTATTCTTCTTTCTTTCCCGTTTTTTTGTGGCTCACGTATCTCTAAAATGTGTAAACATAATATTTTATAACTTTGACAACATGTGGTAATTTACGTGAAGTTGTGCGCCTCCTATTTTGAATGACGTCAGATTTGCGCAACGTGACTTACGCGCGATTTTATGTTTTTTAATGATTGATTATAGCTTAAAAATCGAGCGTAATTTTTTTTTTACCCTTCATGAAAATTTAAGTCATATCAAGGGCAAACTTTTAGTTAACTAAAAATGGCGTGTTTTACAAGAAGTTACGCGCGCACGCGCATTAAAAATTTCAAAATACGCTAAATTAATTTCTAATCAACTTTCTACGCTGATCTTGACATTTTGAGCATGTCAAAAATTCCCACGCGCCCGCAAATTCCGCGCATGTAGCGTTAAAAACATATTTTCTTAGCTTGATTTATGTTTTTCTAGCCTTTTTTAGTAGTTTTACCAACTTTTAAACCATTTTGACTTAAAATCATGTCATACGAGCACGTCGAACTGAACAATTTGCGCTCGTTTTTGATGAAAAAGTTCAAAAATTCGCCAAAATTATGCCTTTTTTTAAACAGTCGTAATTTCTAAACTGCACGGTCAACTTTTTGTGGATGACATTTTCTGGAAGTTGATGAGTTGTAGATATCGAATAATGTATGAATATGGCTAACCGGATATTGTGACGTCATTGTATGGCCACGCGAATATAAAATTTAAGATTTTTTTGTCTTTCGTAATAGGTCATAACATTTAATAGAGCGCATCTCCACTTATCCCTTTTCCATTTTCACCCCGATTTTGATATTGTTTTGGTCAATCAACTATCTTTCGCATGAGTTAAAAATATTTTAATTTTTTTGACGTCATCATGCCTAAGATTTTAAATTACGTGTGGCATTAATTTCATCTTTACAGTAAATTTTAATCTGTTATAGCTCGTAAGAATAAAATGTGATAATCATGATTAAAACGTTTTCTGGAAGCTATTGGATTGTAGATACGAAATCATGTAAAAATTTTGCCAATCGGATTTCTAAACTGCACCGTCAACTTTTTGTGGATAACATTCTGGAAGTTGATTAGTTGTATATATCGGATCATGTATTAATATGGCTAACCGGACATTATGACGTCATCGTATGGCCACGTAAATATAAAATAAAGGATTTTTGTATCTTTCGTTATAGGTCATCACATTTAATAGAGCGCATCTCAACTAAGCCGTTTTCCATTTTCACCCGGATTTTTATATTGTCTAGGTCAATCAACTATCTTTCGCATGAGTTAAAAATATTTTAATTTTTATGACGTCATCATGCCTAAAAATTTAAATTACGTGTGGCATTAATTTCATCTTTACAGTAAATTTTAATCTGTTATAGCTCGTAAGAATAAAATGTGATAATCACGATTAAAACGTTTTCTAGTAGCTATTGGATTGTAGATAGGTAATCATGTGAAAATTTTGCCAATCGGATGTTGTGATGTCATCATATGACTAGTTAAATAAAAAAAGTCGTATTTTCATCTTTTGCGTCATAATTTATTACATTTAAAAGAGCGCGCATCAATATTTTACGTATTTAAATTTCTTCTACACATTAATATGTTGTTGCCGAGATAATTTCCTTCCGAAATTGCTATCTTAGTGTTTCATTTTGATACCGTCGCCATGTTAAAAATTGGAATAAATGGCGGGTCCAGTCATTTCACCTATTCTCCACTGTATGTAATATATGTATACAGATTATATTGTATACTATATGACAAAAAATAACAGAATTCAGCAATAACAACATATCATATTCTTCAGTTCAGGTCATATTGCCATAATCTTTTTCTGTGTGCAATATTCTAACGTATGATGTGCACGTGGCCTTTGTCGTGCGGATAACTAACTCGTCAAAGTGACGAGTTACATGTCTAGTTGTATTTTTTTTCTTTTTGGTTATCCGCAACTTAGTTGCAGGATAACCCTTGTGATTGTAAATATCTTTTTCATCTTCTTTGTTATTCTTCTTTCTTTCCCGGATTTTTGTCTACAGCATATCCCCTATTGCTTGTGACTATATCATATATATAACTTTGTCATCATATGGACATTTACCTGAAGTTGTGCACCTCCATATTTTGAATGACGTCAGAGTTGCGCAACATGACTTATGCGCGATTGTATGAATTTCAATGATTGATCACAGGATAAAAAATAAAAGTCATTTTGTATTGACACTTGGTGAAAATTTAAGTCATATCAAGGGCAAACTTTCTATGGATTAAAAATGGCATGTTTCACAAGAAGTTACGCGCGCACGCGCATTTAAAATTTCAAAATGCGCAAAATTAATTTCTAATCAACTTTCTACGCTGATCATGACATTTTGAGCATGTCAAAAATTCCCACGCGCGCAAAAAAAATTACGCGTAAGGTGCGCACGGAGCATGAAAATCATGTGTTTTTCTCTTGAATTATAATTTTACAGTCTTTCCTAGTCATTTTAAAAAAGATTGACATCATTTCAAATTAAAATGATGTCATACGAACACGTTGATTTAGACCATTTGCGCGCATTTTAGTTGCAAAAGTGACAAAATATTGTCAAAATTATGCTTATTTTTAATCTATTATAGCTCTTCAGGATCGAAGGTGACCCCCAATTTTTTTTACTTATTATGTAAGAAGATAAATTGTAGATATGAATTCATGCAGAATTTTTACCTCTCGGATGTTATGACGTCATCGTATGGCCACACGAATGTAAAATATAGGATTTTTGTCTCTTTTGTTATTGCTCATCACATTCAACAGAGTGCATCTCGCTTATACGTATTCAATTTCCTCCGAGATTTTATTATTGTCTCTGTCAATAAACTATCTTTCGCATGAGTTAAAAATATTTTTATTTTTATGACGTCATCATGTCTAAAAATGTAAATAACGTGGGTCACTTCTTTTCATCTTTACAGTAAACTTCAATCTGTTATAACTCGTCAGAATAAAAAGTGACGCGCATGATTAAAACTTATTATAGAAGTTGTTGAATTGTAGATATGAATTAATATACAAATTTTGTCTATCTGATGTCCTGACGTTATCATATGGCCAGTTGAATTCAAAAAGTCATATTTTCATTTCTTGCGTAAAAGTTCATTGCGTTTAAACGAGAGCGCATGTCACTTTTACGTGCCCAAAATTCTTCAAATTTGTATTAATGTAATTATTTAGATAATTATCTTCTAAAATAGTTATCTTTATGTCAATTTGATGACGTCATCGTGTTAATAATTGGATTTAAAAGATGGGTTTCGTAATTTCGTCTATGCTACACTGTATATAACATATACTACAGTGTATTCTGTAAATACTGTAATATGTTGTATGCTACAAAATAGGTACAATTCAGCACTGTAAACGTATTTAAATCATGTAATAGGAAGGCATAATAATTGTCGGCGTTCATATATTTTAAACGTATGTGCATGTTGCGTTTGTACGGATAACCCGAACTCGTCAAAGTGACGAGTTCAAATCTAGTTCTGTATTATTCTTCTGTCTTTCTTCCTTTTTTTGTGAGCCCTGTTTCTCTAAAATGTGTGAACAGAACATATCATAACTTTGTCAACATATAGATATTTACGTGAAGTTGTGCACCTCCTATTTTTGAAAAACTTCAGAGTTGCGCAACGTGACTTGCGCGCAATTTTATGAATTTAAATGATTGATCATAGATTAAAAACCGAAAGTCATTTTGTATTGAGACTTGGTGAAAATTTAATTCATATCAAGAGTCAACTTTCTGTGGATTAAAAATGGCATGTTTCACACAAAGTTACGCGCGCACGCGCATTTAAAATTTTAAAATGCGAAAAATCAATTTCTAATCAACTTTCTACGCATTTCTTGTCATTTTGAGCATGTCAAAAATTCCCACACGTGCGCAAATTTTTACGCGCGAGGGGCGCACGTAGCTTTAAAAACATACTTTTTTTGCGTGATTTATGTTTTTCCAGCCTTTTCTAGTAATTTTACCAACTTTTAAACAATTTCGACTTAAAATTACGTCATTACGAGCACGTCGAATTGAATAATTTGCGCGCGTATTTGATCAAAAAGCTAAAAAAATCGTCAAAATTATGCCTTTTTTTAAACAGTCGTAGTTTCTAAACTAAACGGTGAAAGTTATTTTTATTACATATTCTGGAAGTTGATGAGTTGTAGATATCAAATCATACATTAATATGGCTAACAGGACATTTTGACGTCATCGTATGGCCACGCGAATATAAAATATAGGATTTTTGTCTCTTTCGTTATTGCTCATCACATTCAATGGAGCGCATCACGCTTATCCGTATTCCATTTTCTCCGAGATTTTAATATTGTCTAGATCAATCAACTACCTTTCGCATGAGTTAAAAATATTTTAATATTTGTAACGTCATCATGCCTAAAAATTATAATTAACAGGGTTATATCATTTCATCTTTACAGTAAATTTTAATCTGTTATAGCTCGTAAGAATAAAAAGTGATAATTATGATTAAAACGTTTTCTGGAAGCTATTGGACTGTAGATACGAATTAATGTGAACATTTTGCCAATCGGATGTTGTGAAGTCATCCTATGGCCAGTTGAATAAAAAAAGTCGTATTTTCATATTTTGCATCATGGTTCATCATATTTAAACGAGCACGCATCCATATTCTGCGTATTCAAATTTCTTCTACACGTTAATATGTTGTTGCTGAGATAATTTCATTCTGAAATTTCTACTTTTGCATTTCATTTTGAAACCGTCAAGATGTTAAAAATTACAATAAAAAACGGGTCCCGTAATTTCACCTATTTTACACTGTTTGTGATATGTATACAGATTGTACTGTGTATACTATGTATATGGCACAAAATAACAGAATTCAGAAATAACAACATATCATATTCTTCAGTTCAGGTCATAATGCCTTAATATTTTTCTGTGTGCAATATTCTAACGTATGACGTGCACGTGGCGTTTGTCGAGCGGATAACTAACTCGTCAAAGTGACGAGTTTCATGTCTAGTTCTTCTTTCTTTCTCCTCCATTTTTGTGTCTCACGTATCTCAAAAACTTGTAAATATAACATTTTATAACTTTGTCAACATATGGGCATTCACGTGAAGTTGTGCACCTACTATTGTGAATGACGTCAGAAATGCGTAACGTGACTTGCGCGTGATTTTATGAATTTCCCGTATTCAACATAGATTGAAAACCATATAACAATTTAAGTTGAAACTTAGCAAAAGTTTAATTTATATCTTGCGCTAACATTTTGTGCACTAAAAATGGCATGTTTTAAACGAAGTTACGTGCGCACGCGCATTTGAAATTTAAAATGCGCAAAATTAATTTCTAATCAACTTTCTACGCTGATCATGACATTTTGAGCATGTCAAAAATTCCCACGCGCGCAAACAATTTTACGCGCGTGGTCCGCACGTAGTGCAAAAAAACATCTTTTTTTGCGTGAATTATGTCTTTCCAGCCTTTTATAGTAATTTTATCAAATTTTAAAACAATTTAGACTTAAAATTACGTCATACGAACACGTCGAATTATACAATTTGTGAGTGTTTTTAATGAAAAAATTCAAAAATTCATCAAAATTATGCCTTTTTTTAAACAATCATAGATTCTAAACTACGAGGTAAACTTTTTTTTACTTACATATTCTGGAAGGTGATGAGTTGTAGATATCGGATCATTAATCAATATGGCTAACGGGACATTGTGACATCATCGTATGGCCACACGAATGTAAAATATATGATTTTTGTCTCTTTCGTTTATTGCTCATCACATTAAATGGAGCGCATCATGCTTATCTGTATTCCTTTTTCTCCGAGATTTTAATATTGTCTAGGTCAATCAACTATCTTATGCATGTGTTAAAAATATTTAATTTTTATGACATCATCATGCCTAAAAATTTAAATTACGTGTATACAGATTATACTGTGTACTTTAAAATGTATATACTATATGACACAAAATAGACAGGATTTAGCACTAACAACATATCATATTCTTCAGTTCAGGTCATAATGCCATAATCTTTTTTTGTGTACAACATTCCAACGTATGACGTGCACGTGGCGTTTGTCGAGCGGATAACTAACTCGTCAAAGTGACGAGTTTCATGTCTAGTATTATTCTTCTTTCTTTCTCCTCCATTTTTGTGTCTCGCTTATCTCAAAAACTTGTAAACATAACATTTCATAACTTTGTCAACATATGGACATTTACGTGAAGTTGTGCACCTCCTATTTTTGAATGACGTCAGAGTTGCGCAACGTGACTTACATGCGATTTTATGATTTTTTATGATTGATCATAGGCTAAAAACCAAGCATAATTTTATTTTGACACTTTCTGAAAATTTAAGTCATATCAAGGGCAAACTTTTTGTGGACTAAAAATGCCATGTTTTACAAGACGTTACGCGTGCACGCGCATTTCTCCTCTATTTTTGTGTCTCGCTTATATAAAAAATGTGTAAACATAACATTTCATAACTTTGTCAACATATGGGCATTCACGTGAAGTTGTGCACCTACTATTGTGACTGACGTCAGAAATGCGTAACGTGACTTACGCGTGATTTTATGAATTTCCCGTATTCAACATAGATTGAAAACCATATAACTATGTAAGTTGAAACTTAGCAAAAGTTTAATTTATATCTTGCGCTAACTTTTTGTGCACTAAAAATGGCATTTTTTAAACGAAGTTACGCGCACACGCACATTTAAAATTTAAAATGCGCAAAATTAATTTCTATTCAACTTTCTACGCTGATCATGACATTTTGAGCATGTCAAAAATTCCCACGCGCGCGAACAATTTTACGCACATGGTCCGCACGTAGCGCTAAAAACATCTTTTTTTGCGTGAATTATGTCTTTCCAGCCTTTTATAGTAATTTTATCAAATTTTAAAACAATTTAGACTTAAAATTACGTCATACAAGCACGTCGAATTATACAATTTGTGCGTGTTTTTAATGAAAAAAATCAAAAATCCGTCAAAATTATGCCTTTTTTTAAACAATCATAGATTCTAAACTACGAGGTAAACTTTTTTTTACTTACATATTCTGGAAGGTGATGAGTTGTAGATATCGGATCATTAATCAATATGGCTAACCGGACATTGTGACATCATCGTATGGCCACACGAATGTAAAATATATGATTTTTGTCTCTTTCGTTTATTGCTCATCACATTAAATGGAGCGCATCACGCTTATCTGTATTCCTTTTTCTCCGAGATTTTAATATTGTCTAGGTCAATCAACTATCTTATGCATGTGTTAAAAATATTTAATTTTTATGACATCATCATGCCTAAAAATTTAAATTACGTGTATACAGATTATACTGTGTACTTTAAAATGTAAATACTATATGACACAAAATAGACAGAATTTAGCACTAACAACATATTCTTCAGTTCAGGTCATAATGCCATAATCTTTTTCTGTGTGCAACATTCCAACGTATGACGTGCACGTGGCGTTTGTCGAGCGGATAACTAACTCGTCAAAGTGACGAGTTTCATGTCTAGTCTTCTTTCTTTCCTTCACTTTTTTGTGGCTCCTTTATCTCTAAAATGTGTTAACATAACATTTCATAACTTTGTCAACATATGAACATTTATATGAAGTTGTGCAGCATGTATTTTTTAAATACGTCAGAGTTGCGCAACATGACTTACGTGCGATTTTATGAATTTCAATGATTGATCATAGATTAAAAACCAAGCCTAATTATTTTTTTACACTTTGTGAAAATTTAAGTCATATCAAGGGCAAACTTTTTGTGGATTAAAAATGGCATGTTTTACAAAAAGTTACGCGCGCACGCGCATTTAAAATTTCAAAATGCGCAAAATTAATTTCTAATCAACTTTGTACGCGTTTCATGTCATTTTGAGCATTTCAAAAATTCCCACGCATGCGTGAAATACGTCAATGTTTTGCGTAAATCATATTTTTCCAGCCTTTTATAGTAATTTTACCAAATATGGAACCATTTCGACTTAAAATTACGTCATACGAGCACGTCGAATTGAACAATTTGCGCGTGTTTTTGATGAAAAGGTTAAAAAATTCGTCAAAATCAAGCCCTTTTTTAAACAGTCGTCGTTTCTAAACTAAACGGTGAAAGTTATTTTTATTACATATTCTGGAAGTTGATGAGTTGTAGATATCGGATCATGCTTTAATATGGCTAACCGGACATTGTGACGTCATCGTATGGCCACGCGAATATTAAATATAAGATTTTTGTATCTTTCGTCATAGCTCATCACATTTAATAAAGCGCATCTTCACTTATCCGTTTTCCATTTTCACCCCGATTTTTATATTATCTAGGTCAATCAGCATGAGTTAAAAATATTTTAATTTTTTTGACGTCATCATGCCTAAAAATTTAAATTACGTGTGGCATTAATTTCATCTTTACAGTAAATTTCAATCTGTTATAGCTCGTAAAAATAAAATGTGATAATCACGATTAAAACGTTTTCTGAAAGCTATTGGATTGTAGATACGAAATCATGTGAAAATGTTGCCAATCGGTTGTTGTGACGTCATCATATGGCCAGTTAAATAAAAAAAAGTCGTATTTTCATCTTTTACGTCATAATGCATTACATTTAAAAGAGCGCGCATCAATATTTCACGTATTCAAATTTCTTCTACTCGTTAATATATTGTTGCTGAGATAATTTCCTTCCGAAATTGCTACCTGTGCGTTTCATTTTAAAACCGTCAACATGTTAAAAATTGTTGGAAGAATTTCATCTGGCTGTGGAATAGGTATTACATAAAATTTCTTTTTGAACAACCAAAGATAGTATAAGCGAACTTACAGTACGTTTCGAAACCTGTCAGGTTTCATTCTCAACTGGCGTTTCATCGTCTAGCGTTGTTAATCCCATGACGACGATGAGTTGGTATAGCGCCACCAATAGGTCCAAAAGGACGTGCCCCCTAGAGATGAAGGAGCCCACGAATTGTCACACATTTATGATCAACTATTGGAGAAGGGGGCACGATGAAACGCCAGTTGAGAATTAAACCTGATAGGTTTCGAAACGTACTGTAAGTTCGCTTATACTATCTTTGGTTGTTCAAAAAGAAATTTTATGTAATATGTTAAAAATTGCAATAAATAGCGGGGTCCCGTAATTTCAGCTATTCTACACTGTATGTGATATGGATACAGATTATACTGTGTATGCTATATTATATGAATCAAAATAATAGAAATTCAGCAATAACAACATATCATATTCTTCAGTTCAGGTCATAATGCCATAATCTTTTTCTGTGTGCAATATTCCAACATATGACGTGCACGTGGCGTTTGTCGTGCGGATAACTAACTCGTCAAAGTGACGAGTTGCATGTCTAGTTTGTTACTTTCTGTACAGATTTTGTGTGTCAATTATCTCAAAAAGTTGAATGGCAATGATCACAAGAATTTCACAATGTCTTTCTAATACTTTAACTTAGTCCAAAAAAGCTTTTCAGCGCGATCACTCATCCGTGACGTCATTTATACGCCATTTTGTGAAATCGCATTATCAATCATATCTCCATGATTCATTATCACATATTAATGAAATTCCCTACACGTAAACTTCAGGTCAAGGGTAAAAATATTAGCAAATAAAAACGCACGCGTACATAGGTTCATGCACGTAAAATCACGCGTTAAAAGTTTAAAATGTGAAAAATTTATTTCTAATCAATTTTCTATGCATTTCATGTCATTTTAAGCATGTCAAAAATTCCCAAGCGCGCATTTTTTTTCGCGCGCGGCACGCATGTAGCGTTAAAAACATTTTTTCAGCCCTTTTCTTGTAATTTTACCAACTTTTAAACAATTTCGACTTTAAATCACGTCATGCGAGCACATCGAATTTGAGAATTTGCGTGTGTTTTTTATGAAAAAGTTAAAAAATTCGTCAAAATTATGCCTTTTTTTAAACATTCATATTTTCTAAACTAAACGGTGAAAGTTATTTTTATTACATATTCTGGAAGATGATGAGTTGTAGATATCGGATCATTCATCAATATGGCTAACCGGACATTGTGACGTCATTGTATGGCCACTCGAATATAAAATATTGGATTTATGTCTCTTTCGTCATAGCTTATCGCATTTAATAGAGCGCATATCCACTTATGCGTTTTCCATTTTGCACCTGATTTTGATATTGTCTAGGTCAATCAATTATCTTTCGAATGATTTACCATTTTAAAAATTTTTATGACATCATCATGTTCAAAAGCGTGAATTCCTTGGGTCATTTATTTTCATCATTACAGTAAATTTCAATATGTTATAGCTCCTTAGAATAAAAAGAGATACTCATGATTAAAACGTTTTCTGGAAGCTGTTGAATTGTAGATACGAATTCATGTAAAAAGTTTGCGCATCGGATGTTGTGACGTCATCATATGGCCAGTTGAATTATAAAAGTCGTATTTTCATATTTTGCGTCATAGTTCATGACATTTAAAAGAGCGCGCATCCGTATTATGCGTATCCCAATTTCTTCAACACATTAATAAGTTGTTGCTCAAATAATTTCCTTCCAAAATTGCTATCTACGTATTTCATTTTGATGACGTCATCATTTTAAAATTTGGAATAAAGGAGGGTCCCGTTATTTTCACCTATTCTGCACTGTATTTTTAGTATGTATGCTACACTGATATAGATATACAGTATATACTGTACATATTGTATGGCATATAATCTATATATAAATTTACGTAAGGGCAAAATTCGGTAAATCGCGCGTTATTTCTAGAATGTTTACTCGATGGTATATAAAGTTGGTTCGTACTTTCGGTACTGATTTTAACCACCTGATGTAACCCTGTTTACTAATTAAATTGAGTTAGATAATTAGTTATTGACGATTAAAACGAATTTAGGTTCAACGATTTGCCCCAAATAGGGGTGTTTTCCGATCGTGGTATACACTGTCCAATGCATGTCTATCTTGAAAAATACCTGCATACAATAATACGAGGATGCTTCGCATTTTCCTATCTCCTCCTATGACAATTGTTTTTAATGGCTGAAAACCGGTGGAACAGCTCGAGTACAGCATCATAATGTTGAAGACAGACCTATTTTCTTCAAAACATACTATTTTAATAGATTTAATATACGTTTATACAAATGTATTGATTTCCGATGAATGGAACATTCCAATATATCTCTTTGCTTTAAAGGAAAGGAACACCCTGGGCTAAATGTGCCACTGTGCTTATAGATAAATGTAATAAAAACATGATTACAATGGTTCAAGGTACAATAGTAAGCAATTGAGTTAAAAAATAGACTTTTAAACAACAACATATCGGAAATTGAACAGCGCCATTTTGACAGGTTATGAGCAAATATGTGACGTCAGATTAGGTGGACGCATTCAAGCAAATCCAAGCGTCCATCGTCTTAGTACAGTATTTCAATATGGAAGTGCGGGATATAACCATAAATAAAATCAATTAAATAGCCTAACATACCTAATAATTCGGAATATGGCTTGGAGTTTTTATAATTCAGAAAATTTGGAACCAGAATATACAGAAAGAGAGTTAGTTTTGCGTTGTGCAGATGAGGAAAAAAGAAGAGAAGAAGAACATTCTCGAGCATAACAAGCCGTCGAAGAATGGTGTACTTGCGGCCAGTGTATCTGTACTGTATGCCTTACTAGGCCTAGAACTCGTGTTGAACGAAAATAAAGTAGACACTGCATCGTCAACCAACAGCCTTCGTTTGGAAGGTTTACCAGTTAATTCCCCTACCAAATCCCGTTTGAAACAGCTAGGCAATAAAAGTAACAATAGATTAATAATAGCTGAAAGATTTACGAATTGGCTTGCAGAAGAAAAGATCGAGCGAAGGTTTGTTTACCAAGCCAGCGCATGCTTATACCGCGTCATCGCCGTCCTGCATGACCGCATGTCGCGTTATTAGCCAATCATATTAGCGGATTCGCTTATCCAATAGAAGCGCCGAATGCAACCGCGAATCTTACAATTTTCGTCGGCCGTATCTGACGTCACAAACAGGCTGCCATGAGCACAAGGAAGATGGCGATTTTCAAATGTCTTGAAAACAGCTTTAAAATCCTGTTTACTAGAAAACTACAAATCCGATTTAAACATAAATTGTTCTGAATATTAAGTTGGTAGGGTTACTTTTATAATAGTTAGGTAAAATATTAGGTTGTTCCTTTCCTTTAACACAAGTGCCACCAGCTGTAGGTAAATTTATTGGCCCTTGGGGAATTAACCTAAAACCTATATAGATTAAATTGCAATACTTGGACATTACTGTAAATACGTATAACATTTTTGGTCACCATTGAATTTACTGTGAGTGTGGGTACTGTTAGATGTATAACACATGTACAAATAAACGTATTACTGTGAGTGTGAGTAGGCCCTACTGTTATATAAAAGGTACAATATACAAATAAACTGTAGGCCTACTACTGACAGTTGCTTCTCAGCGTTTGTATTAATTAATAATTACAAAGAATATAAAAAAGTGGTATATTATTTATAGGCCTATCAAACATGAAAAACATATTTCGTTACTGAGTAGATAAAGAATATATTTAAAAATTGTTCTTCTTTGTACCCATATCCTCTTCCCCATCCCTCAACCCCAATGTTACACACAAAACACAAATTGGGTTTGTTTAAATGAGTCTACTAATGAGAATAACAAATTTGGACTCATTTTGTGACAAGTTTTTCTTTTGGAAGTAATTCCCAGTGTGTGCTAATTTTAGTTTAATACATAAATCATTATAGTCCTGCAGTACGTACATTTAAAAAAAAAAATTTTTTTACGCTGAAATTACTGTGTATTCGAGAACCATCTGTGGGCGCGACCTAGATGGTACGCGAGCGAAGCAATATACAAATAAACTGTACTACTGACAGTTGCTTCTCAACGTTTGTATTAATTAATAATTACAAAGAATATAAACGTTGTAGTGGTACGTGTATCGTTCATGTACTATGCTATTTCAATCGACTATGACAGTAACAGTTTTAACAAAGTATTAAATCGCAAATGTGTTACTGTATCAAGTGGTATATTATTTATAGGCCTATGAAAAACATATTTCGTTACTGAGTAGATAAAGAATATATTTAAAAATTGTTCTTCTTTGTACCCATATCCTCTTCCCCATCCCTCAACCCTAATGTTACACACAAAACACAAATTGGGTTTGTTTAAATGAGTCCAAATAACAAATTTGGACTCATTTTGTGAGAAGTTTCTCTTTCGGAAGTAATTCCCAGTGTGCTAATTTTAGTTTAATACATAAATCATCGTGTCTGTAAACCACAATAGCTGTTATAGTCCTGCAGTACGTACATAAAAAAAAGCAATTTTTTACGCTGAAATTACTGTGTATTCGAGAACCATCTATGGGCACGACCTAGATGGTACGCGAGCGAAGCGAGCTTACCATCTAGTAGGCACAATTCAGCACTATAAGCGTATAATAGGATGGCATACATCAACATTTTCTGAGATAATTTCCTTCCGAAATTGCTATCTTAGTGTTTCATCTTGATACCGTTGCCATGTTACAAATTTGAATAAATGGCGGGTCCCATAATTTCACCTATTCTACACTGTATGTAACATGTATACAGATTTACTGTTTGCATGTATACTATAAGACACAAAATTGACAGAATTCAGCACTAACAACATATCATATTCTTCAGATCAGGTCATAATGCCATAATTTTTTTCTGTGTGCAATATTCTAACGTATGACGTGCATGTGGCGTTTGTCGTGCGGATAACTAACTCGTCAAAGTGACGAGTTACATGTCTAGTTCTTATTTCTTTCCTTACATTTTTGTGTAGAGCGTTTCTCTAACATGTGTAAACATAACATTTCATAACTTTGTCAACATATGGGCATTTACGTGAAGTTGTGCACCTCCTATTTTTGAATGACGTCAGAGTTGCGCAACGTGACTTATGTGCGATTTTATGATTTTTTATGATTGATCATAGGCTAAAAACCAAGCATAAATTTGTTTTGACACTTTGTGAAAATTTAAGTCATATCAAGGGCAAACTTTTTGTGGATTAAAAATGGCATGTTTTACAAGACGTTGCTCGCGCACACGCATTTTTCCTCTGTTTTTGTGTCTCGCGTATCTCAAAAACGTGTAAACATAACATTTCATAACTTTGTCAACATATGGGCATTCACGTGAAGTTGTGCACCTCCTATTGTGAATGACGTCAGAAATGCGCAACGTGACTTACGCACGATTTTATGAATTTCGCGTATTTAACATAGATTTAAAACCATATAACAATTTAAATTGAAACTTAGCAAAAGTTTAATTTATATCATGCGCTAACTTTCTGTGGAAAAAAAATTGCGTGTCTTACACAAAGTTACGCGCGCACGCGCATTTAAAACTCAAAATGCGCAAAATTAATTTTTAATCAACTTTCTACGCTCATCATGACATTTTGAGCATGTCAAAATTTCCCACAAGCGTGAACAATTTTATGCGCGTGGTGCGCACGTAGCGCTAAAAGTATTTTTTTTTTATTGAATTATGTTTTTCCAGCCTTTTATAGTAATTTTACAAATTTTAAAACAATTTCGACTTACAATTACGTCATACGGGCACGTTGAATTGGATACTTTACGTGCGTTTTTGATGAAAAAGTTAAAAAATTATGTCATTATGACCTGAACTGAAGAATATGATGTGTTGTTAGTGCTGAATGCTGTATATTTTCTGTCATATAGTATACACAGTATAATCTGTATACATGTCACAAACAGTGTAAAATAGGTGAAATTACGGAACCCGTATTTTATTTTAATTTTTAACATGTTGACGGTTTCAAAAGGAAACGCGAAGGTAGTAATTTCGGAAGAAAATTATCTCAGCAACAACATATTAATGTTTAACTCATGCGTAAGATAGTTGATTGACCTAGACAATATTAAAAACTTGCGCGCAATTTTATGAATTTCAATGATTGATCATAGATTAAAAACCAAAAGTCATTTAGTATTGACACTTTGACAAAATTTAAGTCATATCAGAGGCAAACTTTCTACGGATTAAAAATGGCATGTTTCAGAAGAAGTTACGCGAGCCCGCGCATTTAAAATTTCAAAATGCGCAAAATTAATTTCTAATCAACTTTTTATGCGTTTCTTGTCATTTTGAGCATGTCAAAAATTCTCACGGGCGCGCAATTTTTTACGCACGCGGTGCACACGTAGCGTTAAAAACATATTTTTTTCTCTTGAATTATATTTTTCAAGCCTTTCCTAGTAATTTTGAAAACAATTTAGACCTTTTCCAATTTAAATAATGCCATACGAACACGTTGAACTAAACAATTCATGCGCGTTTTTTATGAAAAAGCTTAAAAAATCGTCAAAATTTTGTCTTTTTTTAAACAGTCGTAGTTTCTAAAGTAAACCGTGAACCGTTTATTTTTATTACAAAATCTAGAAGTTGATGAGTTGTAGATATCGGATCATGCATCGATAAGGCTAAAAAAAACATTGTGACGTCATCGTATGGCCACACGAATGTAAAATATAGGATTTTTGTCTCTTTCGTTATTGCTCATCACATTCAATGGAGCGCATCACGCTTATCCGTGTTCCTTTTTCTCCTACATTTATATATTGTGTAGGTCAATCAACTTTCTTTAGCATGAGATAAAAATATTTTAATTTTTATGACGTCATCATGCCTAAAAATTTTAATTACGTGGGTCATTAATTTCATCTTTACAGTAAATTTTATTCTGTAATAGCTCGTAAGAATAAAATGTTTTCTTGAAGCTATTGGATTGTAGATAGGAATTCATGTAAACATTTTGCCAATCGGATGTTGTGACGTCATCATATGGCCAGTTGAATAAAAAAAAGTTGTATTTTCATATTTTGCGTAATAGTTCATCACATTTAAAAGGGTGCGCATCTATATTTTACGTATTCAAATTTCTTCTACACGTTAATATGTTGTTCCTAAGATAATTTCCTTCTGAAATTGCTATCTAAGTGTTTCATTTTGATACCGTCGCCATGTTAAAATTTGGAATAAATGGCGGGTCCCGTAATTTCACCTATTCTACACTGTATGTAATATGTATACAGATTATACTGTTTGCATGTATATAGTATATGACACAAAATTGACAGAATTCAGCACTAACAGCATATCATATTCTTCAGTTCTTGTCATAATGCCATAATCTTTATCTGTGTGCAATATTCCAACGTATGACGTGCACGTGGCGTTTGTCGTGGTGCGGATAACTAACTCGTCAAAGTGACGAGTTTCATGTCTAGTTTAGAATAATTGTTATTGTTTGAAATCTTTGTTATTATTCTTATTCTTTTATTTCTGTACACTATTTTGTGTAACAATTATCTCAAAAAGTGAAATGTCAATGATCAAAAAAATGTCACAATATCTTTAAAACAATTTAACATAATCCTAATAATCTTTTCAGTGTGATCACTCATTCGTGACGTCATTTATACGCCATTTGTGAAATCATGTCAATCATATCTTCATAACTCGTTATGAAATATCAATAAAATTCACTATATGTAAACTTCAGGTGAAGGGTAAATATATAGTATATACGGTTGGGGTGATTTTGTCTAATTCTCACAGATTTCCTCATATCAGTTTAAATAATTAAATTTCAGTATATCACCGGGCGGTTTAGAATAACTGTTGTACTGTAAGGCAAAATACCGGAAAAAATGACAATGCTGTGGGTATCAGTGGCTGGATCTCAATGGAGATAATTAGCAGAGCTTTCAGGCAACACTAGCCCTTCAAAATTCACTTGAAATTTTAGTCCTTTAGTGGCCGAATGTTTAGAACGATGTTTAAGAAAAGTACCTAAATGGTGACGATACCTGACGCTTTTCTCGGACAGGCGACGTAGAATTGTGAAATTATCTAAAGTACCCTCCAGGATTACAGCAAAGTCAGATCAAAGCTAAAAACTAAAAGTGATTTTTTATTGAAAGGTTTTCATGCGCATTTAAAATTTAAAAATGCGCATTTTTATAATCAACTTTCTACGCGATTCCTGACATTTTGCGCATGTCAAAAATTCCCGCACGTGCGGACAATTTTGCGGTGTGCACACAGCATGAAATTCAGGGTTTTTTCCCTTGAATTGTGATTTGGAAGTCGCTAAAGAAAAATTGTGCTGTGTGAATAAGATGATGCGCGCAATAACATAACGAAAGTACAAACTATATTATTTTGGGTGTTTTTCGTGGTGTATTAATTTAATATTTGATGCATTGAAATAAAATTAAAAAGTGAACAAAAATCGAACGGAATACACATTAATCTAGGATGCGCCTCAGAAAGTGCATGAGATTAAAATATTTTAATGAATTAAATAAATCAACACAGTAGTCGAAATTTGATGATGACTTTTACTTTTTGGGTGTATTTTTCGTTAATATATGAATTTGGATTCGTTTTATTTGTGTTTCTTTTTTTTTTTACTTTTTTTTTTGTTTACATTTTTTTTATTTCATGGTTTGATTATATTTTGCTTTTTGTGCGTGTGTGTGTGTGTGTGAGGTTTCATATCCCTTTTGCTAGTTTTGTAATTAGATTATTAGATTGAGGTCTAGTTTTGATATTTAGCTTTAAGCATGTCGCGGATTCGAACTTGAACGTACTAAACATATCATGGTCATGGCGATTTACTCACTGAGACATACCGTGAGGTCAATTTCACAATGATAGGTCGAGGTTTGGATCGTTGGACGAGTCGATTTCCGGTGCGATGCGATCGATCAATATGATCCATACTGTAGAAACATCGTTTTTTAGTTTCTCCTTAGCTTGTTTTATAACAATATCATTTGTGTTTTCATCATCACTTTCAGCAATACCAAAGATTCTAATGCAATTTCTTCTGCTATATTGTTGCATAGTCATATCATCATATCAACCTGGTCATGAATCTTGATTTCCAGTTTATCTATTCTTTTTATGTTTAATGTTATTTGCTCATTAGGTTGTTCAAGGTCAGATATACGGCTTTCAGTATGGTTGAGGCATTCAACAAGCGATGATAGCTTTGCTTCAATTACATTAGATACCATTTGGCTAAAAATATCGTTAATTTGTTTACTTTGAAGAGCCTCAGCAATATCCGTTGTAATGGTGGCCAGTTTTGCGCTTTGCAATATTTCAACCTTTGTTGCCCGCACCACCTGTGTTGAATGCCTGGTTGTTTGTTTGCTTGCACCTGTAGCGGTGCATTCTTTACTTGCAGACATGGTAGGCTGCGATTAAAAGGCTTCAAAGTATGAAAAATATAGAAGCAAATACTCAAAAAGCAACGTATAATTGACCTGAATGTTTGCGAACGTGATAAAAATGGAGGTAATGAATGTATATCTTACGTAAAGGAAAAAAATCGTCATAGCGGTCGGTCCGGTGTATCTACACACGTCTGTTTACGTTCAAATCAATATGTTTAGTTTAGAAAAATCATTAATAATTTAATTTTAGATTCTTTTGAAAACAAATGTGTACAAATAAAAGTTACTAAATTTTATTTTAGTGTTATGGCCACCAGAAGAAAAAGAACATAATTTAATACAAAGTAGTGATGGTATTGATGGCAAAGACTCTCAGATAACACCACAAAAAAAGAAGACCAAACATAGAATGAAGCTATCCAAGGATATGATAGAAGATGAGGTGGATGGAACGACACCTTCAAGAAAGATAGATAAAAACAAGAAGGTATAAGATACTGTTACATTTTTCATCCTGTATAATATTATCATTACCATCATCATTATCAATAAATTACTTTCATCATCGTCGTCGTCGTCGTCGTCATCGTCCATACATCATCCATCATCCATCCATCATCAATCATCAATCATCCACAATCATCCATCCATCCATCCATCATCATCATCCACCATCATCCGTCATCCATCATCCTCCATCAATCATCCATCAATCAATCATCCATCCATCCATCCATCATCATCATCATCATCCATCATCATCACCATCATCATCACCATCTTCATCACCATCTTCATCATCATCACGGCGATGAGGATTATGATCATCATTTTCTTTGTATGAACAGCTTTGCTCTGTTTCAGCCATTATGTGTAACTTTAGTTTTCTAAAAATTTCTGTAATAACACCAATTAGCAACAATTACATTGATGATACCAAACTTTCAGCAGAATTCAAATAGAAATAAATTTATTTTTTTGTATAAATGTTTTGTAATTTCTCCAAAAGTCCCATTTACAGGTTTGGTTTCAAAATATTTAATATAATTATATTGCAATTTTGTCACTGACATCTTCATAATATTGTAGGTAACAGCTGTGAAAATGAACGGTGAGTTGAGTTTCATTTCAGCGACTGAAGATAGCGAGCAAGATACACCAGGTCCAAGGTATTTTCATTGTCTATTTCAAATTTGTAACAGTTTAAGAACAGGGTTTTAAGTATAATTTTACTTTTTTTTACTTTACTGGTTATAATTTTACCAGTTTTTTTTTTTTTAGCTCTTTCACCTCGTTCTATCGTAGATAAACAAATGTTACTGAATTCAATCTTTTTGTGGGTAGTGGGTATTTGAATTTCTTGGTTAGGGAGTGCATTGTACACACCCAGCCACGGTGAGCAACAAGTCAACAATCTAACCTTGCACACACACATACTTTGATCATACAGGGCTGCTGAACTATTGTTATGATGGTGTTTTAACGTCTATGAATGATGACTAAAATCTAGTCTTTGTTTTCCCTCGACTCTAATAATAAACTTGGATAATGTATAATGTCTACATGTGAAAACAATTTCATCTGGTTTGAATATAGTTAAAATATATATAATTCATAAATTATAAACCAGTGGAAACTTACATATGTCAAAACAGTTTTCGTCAAGGTAACATTTTGACATATCAACTGAAGCAACTACCTTCGCACAAATAAGTTTTTGGGGTTTCTGGTTTGTTTTTTATTTATTTCTCCACACTTCAACAATGTAAAAGAGTAATATGAATTATCAAATGCTAGGTTCTGGGTATATAAATATCTACATACCCAGTATAAAATTCCACATTATCAAAAATTTCTTGAGAAAATGTAGCTTTTCATTAAGAGTTGAGAAATCCAATGGCTGTCAGGTTATATGACCGAAAAATTATCCGAATTAACAATCATAGACCAAACTTTTTTCACACCATAAAACAAAAGAAAGAAAAAAAAAATTTTAAAAACCTTTTTTATATAATTTGTTTTGCCATTTAGTTTCTGTTTTTTATTTTGAGTAATTGTGTATTCATTTGTAGTCGTCAAAGACGCAAAAAAAGGCAAGAATTAGATGAATTGCTTAGCACACCTTCAAGTCAATTGCCTCCGCAGTCAAAGGGAACAGCATCTAGTCACCGTAAAGTCCAAGAAGTTAAAGAAAGTGCATCACACAAAGCAAGTCCTAGGCGTCGATCAAAAACAGCTAAAAACACCGGACAGCTGATAACAAAAATGAGGAAAGAACATAAGCAGTAAACCTATGATTTATTATGAGTGGATTTATAATATTGTCATTGTCAATAATTTCATTACAAATTAAAATGTTTTAAAGAAAGAAAATGATTTTATGATGTTCTGCTTGTTAGGATATTTAATACTATCAAACCTTGATTTTATTTATGAATTGTTACTGTATATCATGTATTATAAAATATATTACTGTATAAAATGTATTAAGTTGTTGAACATTGGTATGCAATAAGTATGATATGTACAGTAGGCTAAAAAAATGAAAACTTTTTAAAAAAAGGTTTTTGAATAAAATGAATAATAGGAACTGTAAATGGGCTCTGGATGGTACATATGCATGCACATGAATAATGTGAAAGATAAGGTATTTTATTTGGTTAGTATTGCTTCTCTCAAGTCAAGTAAACTATCTATATATGTTTCCCAGGCATTTTATACTTTATTTTGGTTTCCGTTGGACCATAATATTGTATTATAATGTACTACATACAAACTTTCAAAGTGGGTATGAGAGAGAGCAGGACATATGGTTTCAATCAAAATACAGCACTACGAATGAAATTGTCTCATTTTATTCAAAATTACAATTCCATTTTAACATATGAACAATTGTATTTTGATACATCAATTTTTAAAAACAACCTCATTCTGATTTTACTATGCTTTTATAAGTTTTTTATTATCTTATTTTACATTGAATAAATGTTTTAATTAATTTAAGATTAATGTGTTATTTTTTTATATTATTTACAATCACTTTTCAAACTCGGGCCTTAAAAATAAAATAAACAAATGATACATAATTATATAGTATATTATAATACAAATATTCTAATATAAATAAATGAATGTTTATAATGAATTGAATGGAAACAAATATAATAATAATATCCCCATTAAATGTTTTATTTTTTTATTACACATCTTCTACTTTAGTAAGTAAATGTTTATCTGCCGCTTGACTCTGGTTACCATTATTATTAGTTATCCGCACCTTGGCGGATAACTGCTTGTGATTTTATGAGATCATCATCTTTTTTTTTCTGTATTATTCTTCTTTCTTTCCACCCTATTTTTGTGCGTCATGTTTCTCTAAAAATTTACGTGAAGTTGTACACTCTATTTTTGAAAAACGTCAGAGTTGCGCAATGTGACTTGCACATGATTTTATGAATTTAAATGATTGATCATAGATTAAAAACCAAAAGTAATTTTGTATTGACACTTGGTGAAAATTTAATTCATATCAAGAGTCAACTTTCTAGCTCGGATATATACTGTTTCGTATGTTTTTCTGCATTTCCAACACTCTTGAAACCATTCTAAGGCGTTCCATGCAATACAATGTCCAAATGTTGGCTACAACATACATATCTGGGGCATTTTAGGTCATTACCTGACTTTTCAATATTGAGTGTGTCCCGTTAAAGCTTTAGTCGTGTACAGGTGGATCCGGGGACATTGCGTCTAGTGACTACAACTCTGCAATCCAACTTGAAGAAGTGCTTTTGCATTTGAATATCCAACAATACAAAGGAGTAGTCCTTGGGTGATTTTAACATCAATTGGTTGGATATTGACCATAACACCAACAACCAACTTACTCGTGTTCTGGAATGGAAGAGCCAACCACTTGCCACTACACTAAATGATGGTAAAAGCACTCATTGATCTTATATTTACTAACTGTGGACAACAAGTGTGCGATGTTCGTGTCTTGGAACCTTTCTCCACCTCTGATCATTGTATGATATCTTTTAGAATTCGTGGTATACCTAGAGTGTGGTCTCTTCCAACTATAATTAAATACCTATATAATAAGACAGATGCAGAACTATTCAAAAACAGAGTTAGTAAAATCACATGGATTCCATTTATGATGAATCTATAAACAAATTATGGGACAACTTTCAAACAAAGTTTATGAGTTGGAAAAGAGGAAAATCAAGCTGTGGATTTCACCCGAAATTAAGCGTCTGGTAACCTTGAAACGTCATCTTTTAAACTGAGCAAAGTGCTCAGGTATTAACTGAACATTGGAAAACGTACAAAAAGATGAGAAGTAAAGTACGGTATATGACAAGTCGTTGTAGAAGACGGTATTTAAATGAGCTTATGTCTAAACCCGATAATATGAAGCAGTTCTGGTCTTATGTAAAAACAAAGAGACAGTCTGTTCAGTCTTCAAGTTTTGAAATCAATGGACATCCTTGCTCTAACTCCACTATTATCGCCGACTCATTCAATTTATTATTTTCATCATATTTCACACAGTCTGACAGTACAAACAATCACAAAATTAGCTCTCCTAACTTTGGAAGTTCCATCTTTGAAACATATGAATATTCATCAAGTAATCGTTTTAGAAAAACTAAGAGGCCTGAAAAATGGAAAAGCTCCTGGTCCTGATGGTGTGACATCATCCAAAATAAAGTTATGTGCTGCTTCCTTCTGACATATATAATTATATTCAAATATTCTAACGACATATTCTCCTCTAGATTTATCAACAGCTAACGATATTCAGAATGACATCGAACTAATTGCTACATGGGTCTCTACGAAATCTCACATTAAATATTTCTAAGACCAAATACCTACAGATCTTTCGAAAAGTAAATAAATCTGTAAATGTTTTCTTTATTAATATGTTAATCGAAAAAGTTTCCAATTTTATATATCTTGGCGTACATGTACATTCAGGAAGATCTGGCCTGGAACCACCATATCCACATTATTCACAGGCGAAAAAATTACTGGGTTTTATTTACCGACAATTCTATTCTATTCTACTTTACCAAAGTAACATTCGCCTGCGTCTAGAATATGCATGTCAAGTGTTTGATCCTTCTTACAATATTCACTCTAATAGACTAGAACGAGTCCAAAAATTTGCGTTGAAAATAATTTGCAAAGCATGGAAAACATTGGTCACAGAGTAGTGAAATAAAATATCATTTTAATTCTGTTTTCCTTAAGATGGCAGAATAATCTCTGCAAGGGCCACACAGATAGAAGGCTCATCTTGTATTGTTCAATGTTTAGAATGGTGCATCACTCCTATTTTTCTAAAAAAAATAATAATAAAAATTTTAACATTACATTACCAAATAACATCAGAAAATAATGCAGTTTAAAAATGTTACTACATTAAAAGAAAAATAACACTATATAAACCTCCACCATCATGGGTCATTTTCAATGATATGAGGTAGGCCATTATGTTTCAATATTTTAAAGAGTTTTAGAAAAGTGATAAGATGGCAGAATTGGATACTCTCAATACAATAGTATAATCTAAGGTATCTCTGAAAATCTAAAATTGTCATGACAAAGCATAATACCTTGATCTATATTCCAAGTCACTGTGGCTTTTTTTTGTGATTGGTACTGGAGGTGCTTGACGTATCTTAGCGGCTGAATTTGGAAGGCTAACAGATTTGGCCAACACTGCTTCAAACTCTTTCTTGTGGCTCAACATACCTGGCATTACATACACCTGGCTTAGGCCTCCTTGATTCATGCGACTTTGAGCTCCAAGTAAGGGTGGTAGTTCATTATGACCTACAAAAGAAGAAAAGAATTGCATTTACTAAACGAAAAGTGATACCTAATGATGTTAATAATAATCATAATGAATGATTTTTGTATGTATGTATGTATTTTTGTTATGCAGAAGGCTGGTGCCGAATTTGACATTTTTAACATTCCAAATTGAAAATATATTCTTTATGGATGACAAAACATTATGTTTTGTCATCCATAAAGATTTCTTGTATTGTTACCTTCTACACAAAAGCTCATGTCTAAGGCCCATGTTCAAATAATTTGCAGTAGTATAAAACAAATAATGAATTTTTATATTTGTTAAATGGAGAGAATACAATATTTCATTCGGTGAAAGATTGATTGCTCTCATGAAATATTCTCAGCACTCAACACAAACATTCATTTGTATTACATTTTAAGTTGGCTTTGCTACAAGTTGTTCTTCCAGTATACTGTAAAATGAAACACTAGCACATTTGGATTGACCCACAATGCATTTCAGAATGCATTTTAAATGCCAGTATTGTCCGTTTTTTAAGTGTATGATTTTAAGACAGTTGAATCGAGGCTTTTGTTTTGAAATAGTAACACTGACTGATAAATTCACCATTTTGATTAAAATGACTGGCTACAGATCCAAGTAAACTCCCCTCTCTACGCATCCTTTTCTTTGTGTCTTTTGCTTCTTTCCATCGTACAAGGAATTTCTTCTCAGTGCTGCTAATTTCCTTACCATCCAATACAGCTAATTACAAACAACAATTAAATAATTAATTTTTTCATAGCTTAATTTTAACAGAATAACTATAATTACAAATTGTTATGGATTTTGCATCACCAAGGACTGAAATAGTAAATCATTTTAAATCAAATTAATTTTAAGTTTTAAGAAATCAAAAGGAACAATTTTTATTAACAAGAAAAAACATTATTACCCAAGTTTTCATTTAGGACTATGATTTTATCTCTGTATTTTGCTCGATGTGATAGTGGGTTACCGCCAAGCTCGAGCCTCCATAAATTCCTCCAGTATCCTACTACGCTTGCTAATGCCTTGAAGTCTCTTAGAGCATTATCATTCGCCATGAACTGGGCAATATTCTGTAAACAACGCAACTCACTGATGTCATTCAGATTATTTCCAGAAACATTTAAAACTTGTAAACACATCTGAAATAGAAACAGTTTTAAAAACATAACAATTATATACTGCAGAAAAATAATAGTATCCCTAAGTAAGAAACAATCTTGTGTACAACAAGGGTTGCTTTCAATAATTTATTTCACGTGCAGAGAGAGAAAGCTGTAATGTAGCCTAGGCCTAGTCTTCATGTTTTCGGATTATTCAAGCACGACAGGAGGTCAGTCCAGAATATAAATAGCTGCTTCGCAGCAATAACTGATTTAAATTGAGATGGAATAAAATATAATGAAAATCCATATTTTAGCAGAAAAAGCCCAACTTTTCTCATTTTGGTACAAAAGCCAAGATGGATTTAGAGCTGGCCTTACCGATAGAGTGGCTAATGACCTAGGGTCAAACAATAACCATTCCACTGGAGGTGTAGAGCTGGCCTTACCGAGAGAGTTGCTAATGACCTAGGGTCAAACAATAACCATTCCACTGGAGGTGTAGAGCTGGCCTTACCGATAGAGTTGCTACTGACCTAGGGTCAAACAATAACCATTCCACTGGAGGTGTAGAGCTGGCCTTACCGATAGAGTTGCTAATGACCTAGGGTCAAACAATAACCATTCCATTGGAGGTGTAGAGCTGGCCTTACCAATAGAGTTGCTAGTGACCTAGGGTCAAACAATAACCATTCCACTGGAGGTGTAGAGCTGGCCTTACCGAGAGAGTTGCTAATGACCTAGGGTCAAACAATAACCATTCCACTGGAGGTGTAGAGCTGGCCTTACCGATAGAGTTGCTACTGACCTAGGGTCAAACAATAACCATTCCACTGGAGGTGTAGAGCTGGCCTTACCGATAGAGTTGCTAATGACCTAGGGTCAAACAATAACCATTCCATTGGAGGTGTAGAGCTGGCCTTACCGATAGAGTTGCTAATGACCTAGGGTCAAACAATAACCATTCCACTGGAAGTGTAGAGCTGGCCTTACCGATAGAATTGCTAAGTACCTAGGGTCAAACAATAACCATTCCACTGGAGGGGTAAAGCTGGCCTTACCGATAGAGTTGCTAATGACCTAGGGTAAACAATAACCATTCCACTGAGGTGGCCTTACCGATAGATTTGCTAAAGACCTAGGGTCAAACAGTAACCGCTCCCCTTGTGGCAACTGCTGGTTTTCGATATGTAGTTCCCTCAATTGATCAAGTTTATCAAGACCTTCTAACACAGTTATATAGTTTCCGCCTAAATATCTAAAGTGAAAAAAAAGACAATTTAAATTCTACTTTATTCTATTTTTTTGAATATTTTGTATGCAGAAGTTTACAAACTAAATTACTTTAATTACAAAGTAAGTACAAATACAAAAACAATAATAGTATTTACAGTTTTGATAACTTTGTGAGCATTCCAAGATTCTCGATCTTTTGTATGGCATTATTTTGCAGGTACAGATGGGTAAGATTGGAAGCAAATCCAAGGTTAGTGATGTTTGAGATACTGTTATCATACAGATAAAGTACTGATAAGTTCCGACATTGTGACAGATCATCCTTGGGTAGAAACAAAACAAAGAACTAGAATTTAATTCGTCACTTTGACAAATTATAGGTGATCATTTTTATTATTTTATTTTTAATTTTTTATTTACTTTTAAATCATGCACGTTTGTTGAAATACGATCGCAAAATGTTGATGTATACCAATGCCATCCTATGACCCGATGCCTATAATCCTGTGTCATATAGAATATATACAGTACTGTTTATACTGTATATTTATATACAGTGTAGCATAGGTGAAATTATGGGACCGAAATCATGTTGTAATTTTTGGGTATGATGACGTTATAAAAAAAAAATTGAAGATGACAATTTTGGAAGATAATGAAATGAGCAAACAAATATAAGGTTTGGAAGTAAATTTAGCATGTAGAAACGCGGTGCACGCTCTTTGAAATGTGTATAACTTGGCTAAAGAAATTTACAAACTACTTTTTAACTTGAACTGGCCATATGATAACGTCACAACATACAATAAACTTAATTTTTATAAGAATTCATATCTACATTTCATCAGCTTTCATAATAAATTATAATTATCAAGGTAACCTTCAATTCTGAAGAGCTGTAAATATTTCAAATATACAGCGAAGGTGAAATTACAACCTACGTTATTCAAGTTTGTACGCATTATGACGTCATTAAAATGAAAATGGTGGCAACTCATGAGAAAGTCAATTAATTGAGCAATCACATACTCAAATTTGAATGAAAATCAGGTACAAAATAACTGAGATACGCTGAGTTGAATGTGGTATCTATCTATGACAAAAGAGAAAAAACCTAATTTTTAAATTCAAGTTGCCATTTTGTAGTTACATGAATTCATATCTACAACTCAATGGCTTCCATCCAGAATAAGTTGAAAAAAATGGGGTCATAGTGCATTCTGAAGAATTATTTTCATTTAAGAAATGCCCTATTTTAAAACCATTTTCATCACTTTTGTGCAATTAATGTGCGTATTTTGTCTTTTTTAATCTGCTCGTATAGCATTATTTTAAGTCGGAATGGATTCACATGACCCCACGTGCACATGCGTTTTTATTTGCTAATATGATCACCTATTGTTATTGTATGAAATCTTTATTATTTATTTATCTCTGTACAGATTTTGTGTAACAAATATCTCAAAAAGTTAAATGTCAATGATCACAAATTTTTTCACAATGTCTTAACTTAATCCTAATCTTTTCAGTGTGATCACTCATCTGTGACATCATTTATACACCATTTTGTGAAATCACATCAATCATATCTCCATAACTCATCATCACATATCAATAAAATTCACTAAACATGAACTTCAGGTCAAAGGTAAAAATATTAGCAAAATATAAACTTACACCTTCCAAGGTCATGCACGTGAAATTGCGCGTTAACAATTTTAAAAACTCAGAATTAAGTTTTGATCAAATTAGAGCATGGATTAGGCCATTTGCATTTACTGCGCAAAAACACGTTTTTGCGCGCTTGATTCTTAAAAAGCATTAAATAAATATTTTCACAAAAGTGCTGAAAATGGTAAAAAATAAGGCATTTTTAAAATGAAAATAATTCTTCTGGATGCACGATGACCGCCAACTGTTTTAACTTTTTCTGGAAGCCATTGAGTTGTAGATATAAATTCATGTAAACATTTGACGTAAAAAATGTTGTGACGTCATCAAATGGCCACTTGAATTTAAAAATTAGGATTTTTTATCTTTTTTTTGTAGGTAATCACATTCAACATAGCGCATCTTGGTTATTCGAGCCCAATTTTCGCTCAAATTTCAGTATGTGCTTGTTCAATTAATTATCTTTCTCTTAAGTTGCCATAATTTTCATTTTAATGACGTCATCATGCATAAAAACTTGAATAACGTAGGTCGTGTAATTTCACCTACACCGCATATTTGAATATTTTACCTTGATGATTATAATTTATTATGAAAGCTGATGAAATGTAGATATGAATTCATATAAAAATTAAGCCCATCGGATGTTGTGACGTTATCATATGGCAGTAGTACTTTTTCATCTCTTTCGTCAAAGTTATACGAATTTCAAAGAGCGCGCACCGCGCTTCTACGTTTTTTCTTCCAAATTTTATATTTATTTGCTCAATTCATTATTTTTTTTAATTGTCATCTTCAAGTTTATTTTGATCATGCCATCATACTAAAAAAGAAGACTAGCCTTCGCGCATAGCGCGATACTTGGCCAAATCAAAATTGGCCTCCTGACATTGACCCAATTTTCACCAAAAGTGTATGTCTTATGCTGTGTGATTTAGGCTAATTTCACTACAATCATGTGTATACGAGTTTGGTGTACAGGTTATGTAACCAGCCTTTCAACGAACAATAGCTTCAGTCGGCTAACAATAGAACACCAACGCTAAAAACAAACGGGTGAATTTGAAAAGAAATAGGTTTTGTAAACTACTCGCATCAAAAAACCTCTATATTAAATCTAATTTAGTTTTAAAATTACAAATCACAAATTATAACACTTGCCTCTTGTACAAAAATGAAGTTTTTTGGACAAGTAGTTCCCGAGAAAATGCAATTTAAGTACTTGTTAATTTAAGACTGCTCACCGGCTTTTTATAATTCTGTCCTATCTTTTAACACTAGCAGGTCTGAAAATAATTTTTAAAAGTGGCCCAGAATTGGAACCGTGGTCCGGATTTTAACCAAAATTGGGCGGTGTCTTCCTTGCACCAGGTGACATGTATGGTAGAAATTTGGAGTCATTCGAATCAAAACTGTGAGCGCTAGAGTGATGACAAACAAACAAACAAACAAACAAACAAACAAACTAGCCTTCGCGCATAGCGCGATACTTGGCCAAATCAAAATTGGCCTCCTAAACAAACTTGACATTGACCGATTTTAACCCGATCAAAGTTCAGTATATGTCATAGCCGGTATCGTCACTGCACATCGAGCCACTTGCATAAAAACAACCCGATCAAAGATCCGTACATGATATAAACCTCCGTTGTTACATAAAAATATGGACATATTTTTTCTATATTTCATTATTCATTCGTAGCAATTTTGAAACGTTTAAAATTACCTGAAACCTACTCTAATTTCATAAAAAATGAATGTTGACAATTTAAAAAATGTTAAGCGCAGGTTCGCGTATATGCGCTACGCGCGTAATTATATTGCCATATTATAAAATATGACCTGACATTTATGAGTACCAAATTTTGTTTAATTATGATAAACAACCCGATCAAAGATCCGTATACGTTATAAACTTTTCTTTTTACATAATAATAAATACATAATTTTTATATGTTTCATTATAAATCAGGCGTATAATTGAACAAACAATACGGATATAAAAAAATCTTATTTCGTTTTGTTTCCAAGGTGAGACTCGAACACGGTACCACGAGTGGTATAGACGCGATCACAGACCATTGAGCCATACGCACATGTTTGAAATTTTAGGAAACAATCATCCGTGTATTTACTATGCAGTAACCACTTTGGTGCAATTTTATTACACACGGTTCAGCTGTTATGACCATATGCAAATTTGGTTTCCGGGTGAAATTTTCTTCAGTTTAACAGTTATCGTTTGTATAGTATATACTCTAACTGAACCTACATACAGATAGTAAATTATTCACTTAATAGTCATATACATATACAGGTATGTTTTGTAATTTTATCCTGTAATATACAATTAACCACATTTTCATAATGGCTCGTGCAAAAAGTGCTGCACAAAGACGAAAAGAGCAGAAAATGAAACAACGAGAGGTCCGTGCCTGTCAATCTCAAGAGAAGTTAGAAGAAACTCGCAAAAAATGTAGGGAAAGAATGGCTCTAAAACGAGAGGCTGAAACACAGGAAGAAAGAAATTTGAGGATCAAAAAGGTGAAATTAACTATGGAAACAAATAGGGCAAAGGAGACTGAGGAAAAAACTAAGAAAAGGCTTGATGGAGAAAAACATGCAGTGGCCGAAAGACGTAAACAGGAGACTGGGAACCAGACTAAGGAAAGACTTAAGAAAGAAAAACGTGCAGTGTCTGAAAGACGTAAACAAGAGACTGGGAACCAGACTAAGGAAAGACTTAATAGAGAAAAACGTGCAGTGTCTGAAAGACGTAAACAAGAGACTGGGAACCAGACTAAGGAAAGACTTAAGAGAGAAAAACGTGCAGTATCTGAAAGACGTAAACAAGAGACTGCGAACCAGACTAAGGAAAGGGTTGAGAGAGAAAAACGTGCAGTGTCTGAAAGACGTAAACAAGAGACTAGTCAGCAGACTACGGAACGACTTCAGAGAAAACAACTCAGAGAATCTGAAAGACGGAAAACGGAGACTGGTGTACAGAGAACACTGAGGCTTCGGGAAAAAAGGACTACCGAGTCACTAAGACGTGAAAACGAGTGCTCGGACAAACGGTCGAAAAGACTGAAAAATAGCCGATTAACAATGCAAAATATAAAACAACTAAGACGTACAAAAATACCTAGTAACGATGATATTGTGTCCGATTTTTTGAAAAATGTTAAGGATTCGGCAGATTATGTGTGCTGCTCTTGTCACCGGATGATGTTCAGAATAACGGTTGTTGAATTACATGGCGATCGCTACCCAAAAGCTAAACCATCAATGCTGGAAAATGTACTTTCATACAGAATCACATCGGCTCGTGGGAAACAATGGATTTGCAAAACTTGTCATTTAACACTCAAACGAGGAAAAATGCCCACGCAAGCAAAAGCTAATAATTTGTCTTTGACTGACCAACCACGAGCGCTAACAAATTTGAATGCTCTTGAACTGAGATTGATATGTCAACGAGTTCCTTTCATGAAGATGGTTGGGTTGCCTCGTGGAAAACAACATGGTATCCATGGTCCCGCAGTCAATGTACCAGCAAAACTTGATACAGTATGTTCTTTATTTCCACGATTACCATCGGAGACACAACTAATTCCAATGAAGTTTAAAAGAAGTTTAAAACATTCCTCGCATTATATCTATGACTATGTTGATATCGGACGGGTATTAACAGCTTTGAGATACTTGAAAAGAGACAATGTGTGGTACCACGAGATTGATATCAGAGACAATTGGGTTTTGGATGCTGAAAACGATGACAAAGAGCTCTTTCAAGCTTTAGTATGTACCGGTTCAGATAAAAAATCAGATGAGAATCTAAAAACAGCCGATGAAAACAGTGACTCAGAACATGACGGTCAAAGTGATGGTGAGAAATTTGACCAAGCTTGCACATGCACTGAGGTTGCTGAAACGAGTGGAGTCACATACCAAATTTGTAACGTTGACGAAAATAGCGATTTGGGGAAATTGAACACAATGGCAAAGGAAAATAACATGAACATTGTCGATGTTCCTGGAGATGGGGATTGTATGTTCTACTGCGTGTGTTATCAGCTTGAAAGATTAGAGATCACGAAGCTGAATGTCAAGGAGTTACGAAGTTGTCTATCAAAATATATGGTTGACAATGCAGATTGCTATCGAGACTTTGTTTGTGCTAGCGTAGAATCCAATGGTCTGTCCAATGCAGATACCGAGCAACCAGCTGGCGACGATCGTGCAATTTCCTTGATAAGCGATATCGAAACAAGAAAAGAAATACAATGGATAAAATACTTGGACCGTTTAGAATCTGGAACTCAGTGGGGTGAACATATTTCACTACAAGCTATTGCAGATATGTTTTCTTTGTGCGTGTTTGTTCATACAACAACAAATATGTTAAAGCATTCTGTTCGCTCAAGATCGGAGGTGAAACATAGTTTTCATGTTGGGTTGATTGGACAGTCTCATTACGTTGTGTTTGAACCTTATGCTCAAGAAAATAATGACAACGATGTCGAGCTGCCTGAATCTGTGTGGCAAAATTATGATGACGATGTTGATCAATTATTGGCAGTACATGAGATAAATGAAGAGGGTAATAATGACAGTGATGAAAATGATGCTGAAGATGCTGATGCTTTTGAAGCGGCTTCAAAGATTCGTGGCTTGCCCTATGAAACTAGCATGGTCAAAGAAAACGCTGATCTTAAAAATAAATTGATAAGTGTCGCTCCAGCCGAATCGGAAAAACCGCAGCCGATACTCTGTGATCCTAATTTTGAAGAGCTATCGAATCCTGATAAATATCCTGATGGCAAGAATGCTCTAACAGCTGAAAGACCAATTGAAATAGCTCCACGGAAATACTTCAATCAAAGACTTCTTGATGTGGATGGACGTTTTGCGAAATCTATTGAATATCTTCTGAGCGCACAATATGCTGTGGAAAACAAACAAGTTCAGGGTGACATAAACCACTTTATATTTCGCAGAACGGCCGGAAAACATTGTCATGGTACACGTCTAAATGTTGGCCTTACTAAGAATGTTGAGAAGATGAATGAACTGATAAAGGGCGACCATGCATACAAGATTCTAAAAAATATACGAGGTACACCTGCCTATTTTCAGACTGTATTCTATGATGTGTTAGCAATGGTGAGGCAACTTGGAATTCCAACATGGTTCTTCACTGTATCTGCTGCGGATATGCAATGGGCAGATGTGATTCAAACTATAGCTAGACAATATGGGACAACACTTTCTGATGATGATGTTCGGAATTTGTCTTTTGCGGACCGTACCATGTGGCTTAGATCAAACCCAGTAACTGCTGCACGACAGTTTCAGTACCGATTGGAGTTGTTGTTTAAAGATGTTCTGAAATCCAAGGCGCATCCTTTGGGTGAGATTACGGACTACGTTATTCGTATTGAATTTCAGGCTCGAGGGTCTCCGCATGCGCATACATTACTTTGGGTAAAATATCACCTAAACTTGGCTTGAACTCAGATGAGGAAATATGTCAGTTTATTGATAAATATGTCACTTGTGATGCTTCTGATGAAGACAATTCATTTACAAATCTGGTGCAACGGGTGCAAACACATTCACATTCTTCTTACTGTCGGAAAAAGGGTTCGTGTCGTTTTAACTTCCCACAAGCTCCTAGTATGCAGACAGTTGTGGCAAGAGAACCAGTTGATGACGAAAATGTGGCTGAAATACAGTATGAATCAAAGGAAGTACTCAAGTCTGTCCACGATGTATTAACTGATACAGAAACGCCAAATGACATCAGTATGGGAGAGCTTCTTTTTAAAGCAGACGTGGAAGAAGATAAGTACATGAACTCGCTGAAGGTTTCACAAAAAGGCAACCACATTGTTTTGAAAAGAGTTCCACGTGAAGTATTTGTCAATGCCTACAATCCTACCATATTGAAAGCATGGCAAGCTAACATGGACATACAATTCATAGTTGACGCATATGCATGTGTTATGTATGTTGCTGCTTACATGGCAAAGGGTGAGAAAGGTATAGGTGAGCTGATAAAACAAGCATGTAGAGAATACAAAGACAAAGATATTAAAGGCATGCTGAGACGTGTTGGGTCTGTGTTCTTGAATCATCGCGAAGTCAGTGCTCAAGAAGCTGTGTACAGAATCTTATCGATGCCCCTTAAGAAATTCAGCAGAAAGGTACTTTTCGTGAATACCGATGACAAGTCTGAACGTGCCAGTGTACTTAAACCCATGAAAGAACTTGAAGGCAAAAATGACACAGATGTGGACATCTTTCAAAAGAATATCATCGATAGATATGTTTCCCGACCAGATACTTTAAGCGATCTTTGTCTAGCAGAATTTGCGGCAAATTACTCAGTGACCTCTGTTGAAAAAGACGAAGCGGATGACAGTGTTCCATTTGTGCTTGATAACAACGAAGGTATAGTGCAGAACACAAGCAGAGATAGGTTGCCCAAACGCATTAAATTGAAAGATGGCAATGGTATGATGTTTAGGCGAAAATTCGAAGCTGTGATACGATTTCGCAAATTCAACTCTGAGAAAGATTCCATGAATTTTTATCGAGCAAAACTAATGTTGTATTTGCCATGGCGAGATGAAGAGACTGACTTGATCGGTAACTATCCGGATTTCGAATCTCATTATCATGCAGTTTGTCGTCGAGTTAGTGACAAGGAAGCAAAATTCACTGAAAACCTTGACCTCATAGATCAAGCAATTCACGAGAATGCAGTGTATGGGCCCCCAGAACATGCATGGGCAAATGTCGCACCTGGTACGGAACATGCTAATTTGCAAGATGTAAATGAGGGTGTCGAAATTGAACGTCACATAGACCAAGAAGACCTAGATGCAAATGCTGCAATGCTTGAGGAACCAAGATGTGGTCCAACGTCAGATTTGATTGCACGTTATCAAATTGAAACTGATAGAGAACTGCTTTCACCCAGTGATTATAGAAAAATGGTGCGCGGTTTGAATGAGAAACAACAACAAATTGTGTTTTATCATAGAAATTGGTGCAAACATACAGTTATAGCCATCAAAAACAAACAGAAAGTAATTCCGTACAGAATCTTTCTCAGTGGACCGGGTGGAGCAGGAAAAACTCACGTGATCAGACTGATTCATTCAGACACCAGAAAGCTGCTTTCACTTTCACGGATCATAAAGCCAAATGATGTGACAGTGCTTCTGACAGCACCAACAGGTGTGGCAGCTTTTAACGTGGGAGGTATGACAGTCCATTCTGCTTTGCTATTAAGAGTCAAGAAATATGGACAAGGAGGTGAACCACTTACGTTTGAGAAGTTAAACACCCTGCGATCTAAACTTGAGAACCTACAACTGGTCATCATTGATGAAGTTTCAATGATTGGTTCCGATTTGCTGCTCAACATTCACAAGCGATTAGATGAAATTAAAGGTCAGTCTGGTGACGATATTTTGTTTGGCAACGTTTGTATTCTTGCTGTAGGAGACCTATACCAGCTACCGCCTGTGAAACAGTCACCCATTTATGCTCCAGTACATGATAGAATGGAGAGACTCAATGGTTCACTGTGGAAAGACCACTTTCAACTACATGAGTTGGATAAAGTTATGCGACAGAAAGATGATCAAGCTTTTGCCGAAATGCTTTGTCGAATCAGAGTTGGCAAACAAACTGACGATGATATTGAAATGCTGAAATCCCGAGTGATATCTGCAGAAGACGAAAACTATCCGGAAGATGCCTTGCATGTATATGCTTTAAATCGTGATGTTGATGAAAGAAATGAGAGGAAACTGGAATGTCTTGCACCGCTTGAAGAACAACGAACTCGTATCTTCGCGTCGGACGACAAATGTGACAGCACAGGTCTGGTAAATTTAGAGAATATCGCATCTTCTAAAAAACGTTCCGAGACAGCGGGATTGCACACAGTGTTGATTCTAACTGAAGGAGCACGAGTCATGCTGACATATAACGTTGACACAGCAGATGGTTTGGTAAATGGCGTCATAGGAACGGTTACATCAGTGGTAAAAAACGACAAAGGGAAGGTACTAACTGTTCTTGTTTGCTTTGATAATGAGCAAGTTGGACTAAAGGCGAGATCTACAAGCCAATGGAAAGACATATACCCACTTGCAGTTCCAATTAAGCGTCATGAAGGTAAATTTGATAAAGGTGGGAAGAAAGGTGCACAAATTGCCCGGAGGCAGTTTCCTTTGACGTTAGCGTGGGCTGTGACAATTCATAAATGTCAAGGACTCACTGTTGATCAGATTGTTGTTAGTATGAAAAATTCCAGACGGTTTGGACAAGGACAAGCCTATGTGGCATTTAGTCGTGTGCGATCTTTGAATGGTCTCTTCATCACAGATTTTGACGAGACAGGAATTAGAACCAGCCAAAAAATAGAAACAGAAATGAATGAAATGCGTGATCAATTGGTGCATTCTATTCCAAAGCCAAACTTTGTCAAACTTCCCAAACCTGAATGGATCACACTTGGTCATCTCAATGTTCACTACTTCTTAGAGAAATTATGTGACTTAAACAGCCACCATGAAACTGAACTTCTGGCAAAGACAGACGTCATGTGCTTTACCGAGACCTATTTGAAAAAGGAGCACAACATCGATCAATTTTTAATGATGCATAACTATATAGCGTTCAGAGAAGATGTGCCAGATGAACAAAACCACGCCGGCAGACATGGTGTTATGATATGTGCGTCACCACACTTAAGACCATTGGAGCTTCCTTTGATCTCAGTAACTGGACTAGAATCAAAAGTAGTTGTTCTCACGACAACAACATCTCGACTAATCGTTTCCGTTATATATAGAAAACCTTCACAATCAACAAAAGATTTCTTGCATTTACTAGACTCACTGCTTGCCCTGATGCCCTTGAATATTCCAACAATTGTACTTGGTGATTTCAATGATAATTTACTCAATGAGAAACAGTCCTCATTAACAGATTTCATGGAGAGGAATGGCTTTAAGCAGTATGTGTGCAGAGCGACAACTGATGGCGGATCTTTGTTGGATCATATTTACTTTAACAGACATGATATTAATTTGAATGGTACTGTTCAGATTCATGTGCATGATGTGTATTACTCAGACCATGACGCAGTATTCTTATCAACAAACTGTTTATGAAGAGACATTTGATCTGATATGTAATATAATATAATAATAATACAGAATAATATCCGCCAAGTCACATGCTATGATATGCACTTGATTTGAGGTAGATATTTGAAATAAAACCGAAGTGTTTTCGAATTATGTGTTTTGACCTTATTGTATTGTAGTAATGTGGAGTCATTCGAATCAAAAGCGTGTGTAAGCGATTTTGGTGTAAAGGTAAATCACAATTGGCCTCCTAAACAAACTTGACCTTGACCGATTTTAACCCGATCAAAGTTCAGTATATGTCATAAACCTCCCATGTAACATGAAAATAGAGACATAATTTCTCTAGATTTAATTATAAATCAGCCGTATAATTTATATACTAAGAAATATACTTGAACAATAAAAAAAAATCTGATTTCGTTTCATTTCCCAAGGTGAGACTCGATCTCGGTAACTTAAATGCTGTAGACACCAGCACAGACCACCGAGCCATACACAACTGACTAACATTTGAAGAAAGATTCCTATGTGTATTTAGCATTGTGAGCGATAGAGCGATGACAAACACACACACACAAACCGAACAATAGAACAGCAACGCGAAAAACACACTGGTGAATTTGAAGAGAAATAGGTTTTGTAAACTACTCGCATCAAAAAACCTGTATATTAAATCTAATTATGTTTTAAAATTACAAGTCACCAATTATAACTCTTGCCTCTTGTACAAAAATGAAGTTTTTTGGAGAAGTAGTTCTCGAGAAAATGCAATTTTAGTTTACTTGTAAATTTAAGACTGCTCACCGGCTTTTTATAATTCTGTCCTATCTTTTAACACTAGCAGGTCTGAAAGTAATTTTTTTAAATAGTCCAGAATTGGGACCGTGGTCCGGATTTTAACCAAAATTGGGTAGTGTCGTCCTTGCACCAGGTGACATGTATGGTAGAAATTTGGAGTCATTCGAACCAAAACTGTGAGCGCTAGAGTGATGACAAACAAACAAACAAACAAACACACACACAAACCGCACCAATCAACATACTTGGCCAATTTTCAATTTGGCCAAGTAACAAACAAACACACACACAAACCGCACCAATCAACATACTTGGCCAATTTTCAATTTGGCCAAGTAAAAATGATGTGGGTCCCGTAATTTCACCTATGCTACACTGTAGATATACAGTATATACTGTATGACATATAGGCAAGTTCAAGTTAAAATTAACGTTCCACTACTCAGAAGTGTATCAGGTCATAAGATGGCACACATCAACATTTTGCATTCATATTTTAATATAATTTTAAAAATAAAATGTCATTAAAATTATCTTTTATCAAAATAATCACCTATAATTCGTCAAAGTGACGAATTAAATTCTAGTTTCAATTAGAAATTATACAGACAGCATTTTCCATATCAAACTTAAATAAACAGTAAAAAGTAAATTTATAATTACTATGCCATCTATTTTCTTTTCAGCAAAGTAAAGATGAGTTAAACGTTTAAGGTAGTGGTTTAGAGATTCATCACGCTTCTTTCTGGCGTTACTCGATGCTTTGGCAATCAGGTCAATGGTCAACTTGCCCATCTTCAATCCTTACTTCACATTACATTCTAAAAATACAACAATTATTTTAAAGATGATATGAAAGGGTTTCAGAATTTTAAAAACACAGCAAAAATTAGATTCAAATACCTAGAGTAGTAGAACTTATTTATATACTAAATAAATAAATGAAATTTTAGTATAAAACCTCCGTAAAAAAATGGCCGACCAAATGACCCCTCATCTTGATTTTTATGAACGTTCGATACGCACATACTGTCAAGTTTACGCCAGTATTCTTAAAACCGGACTCGTAGTTCGAGCTAAAACTTATTTCATAAACCGAACTTCAACTAAATCGGCAGCTAAATCAGGCTAACCTCGACTAAATCGAGACCGATTTTGATTGGTTTTTTTAGTCCTCGAGGGGGCAGGCTAAATCGCTGACTAAATGGTATTTAAACAAGGTTTATAAAAAATGTAACAGATATTGAAGAATGACACCCGGCATTGTATCCACGGCAGCAGCCGTTATGCAATTGGTTAATAAATTTCAATACAATACAGGCATCACTGAATGGAAAAAACATAACATCATCATCATGTACACACAACGACGTCACGCTAGTGTAGAAAATACAGTACACTCGGATTCTGAGTTTGTTGTCAAACCATTCCAAATTTCCAAATATTTTACGAAATTACAACAAAGTTATAGTAGGCCTATAATAATAGTTGCTTGTAAATTAGCTAGGCCCAGACTGTTTAATTCGACGTAGGCCAGGCTACTACACAGTGGTGGCGTCAGGATCTTTCCAATGCTGGGGATAAATTCCGCGACAGGGGGGCTATGCAAGTATCACTAGGCTGGGGGCCAGGGGGGAACTTATACAGGTCCCTATTGATAAATGAAACGAAATTATAAGTCTACAGGACCATCCCGCCATACAGTAGATGGTTAGGTGGAGCTGAGAAAATTGTGAAAAATAGAGCTGCTAGGTACCTGCAAAAATGCAGTTTACATCAAAATATGAAACAAAATTACAGGTCTACAGGACCAGCCCACCATGGTTGTGGTGGAGCTAAGAACATTTTGAAAAATAGAGTTATTAGGTCCCGGAAATTGAACTTATTATACTTCAAAACATAAAAGTTCGAAACATACAAGTCACAAGAACCATCCCTATACCATGGTTGGGACTGAACTAAAAAAAAATTGGGAAATAGAGCTCTTCTTAAGTCCCCAGACAATGCACTGACTGTATTATATGTAACAAAATGTATAAATATCCATGACTAGCTCTATAGTTGGGGCTGAGCTTAAACATTTCCTTTGCATTATGGATGGAGTAACAGATATTGAACACATACCAAGTTTTAAATATTTTAGAATTCCAGAAGTGTTTTTTATTTATCAATGTTTTTGTATGTGACTATTTCGCTGTGCTCCACTGGTACCAAATTGGATCAATGGAGCACAGTGTATTAACCAACATTATATTAACATTTCTTTTGAATTAAAAAAAAGGACTTTTCGAATTCAAAAATATTTCTTGGTATATGTTTAATTTAAGTTGCTCAATGTACAGAAAAAATGCAATTCCTAACCTAACTTTTTTTTGCGCGTCAAAATCATTATTAGAGTTTTGAAAAAATATGTCGGAATTTTATGTTCTTTCATAAGTATTCTTAGACAAACACAAGTTATTAACTAGAATTTAATTCGTCACTTTGACGAATTATAGGTGATCATTTTTATCATTTTAATAAAATTAACATTTTTTAAACATGCATGTACGTTAACATACGATCGTTAAAAGTTGATGTACGCCATCCTATGACATGATGCATATACACTTATAGTGCTGAGTTCTACCAATTATGTGCCATACAATATGTACAGTATATACTGTATATCTATATACAGTGTAGCATAGGTGAAATTACGGGACTCATATCGTGTTCTAATTTATTGGTATGATGGAATTTTCAAAATAAACTCGAAGATGACAATTTCGAAAGATAATGAATTGAGCAAATAAATATAAGGATTGGAAGAAAATTTGACACGTAGAAGCGCAATGCGCGGTCTTTGAAATTTGTATAACTTTGACTAAAGAAATTTAAAAACTACTTTTTAACTTCAACTGGCCATATGATAACATCACAACATCCGATAGGCTTAATTTTAATATGAATTCATATCTACATTTCATCAGCTTTCATAATAAGTTATAATCTTCAAGGTCACCTTTAATTCTGAAGAGCTATAAGATATTCAAATGTATGGTGTAGCTGAAATTACACGACCTAGGTTATTCAACTTTTTACGCGTGATGACGTCATCAAAATAAAAATGTTGACAACTCATTACAAGAATAATTAATTGAGCAAGCACCTACTAAAAGTTGTGCGAAAATCGGGCTCAAATAACAGAGATGCGCTCTATTGAATGTGATAACCCACACAAAAAGATAAAAATTCCTAATTTTAAAATTCAAGTGGCCATTTGATGACGTCATACCATTTTGTACGTCTAATGTGTATATACATTTGTATCTACAACTTATTGGCTTCCATAATAAGTTAAAAAAATTGGGGGTCATCTGCCATTCTGAAGAGTTATATTCATTTTAAAAAGTCCTTATTTTTTACCATTTTTAGCACTTTTGTACAATTAGTGTGCGCATTTTGTCATTTTTAACGTGCTCGTATAGCGTTATTTTAAGTCGGAATGGACTCAAAATTGGTGAATGTACTAAGGATTGTGAGTAGAATGTGATTTATACAACAAATTTTTTTTTTTACGCATTTTAAGAATCGTGCGCACAAAAACGCATTTTTGCGCAGTAATTTTTGGAAACGCGCAAATGGCCTAATTCATGCTCTAAATTGATCAAAACCTAATTTTGCGCGTTTTAAATTTTTAACGCGCGATTTCACGTGCATGACCTTGAAACGCGCAACTTTTTATTTGCTAATATTTTTACCCTTGACCTGAAGTTTACCTGTAGTGAATTTCATTAATATGTCATAATGAATTATGGAGATATGATTGATAATGTGATTTCACAAAATGGCGTATAAATGACGTCATGGATTAGTGATCACGCTGGAAAGCTGATTAGGATTAAGTTATATTATTTGAAAGATATTCTGAAATTTTGGTAATCATTGACATTAAACTTTTTGAGATAATTGTTACACAAAATAGTGTACAGAAACAATAAAAAGAAAAAAAATAACTAGACATGTAACTCGTCACTTTGACGAGTTTGGTTATCCGCCGCGCAAGTGGTGCAACATTAACATTAAGGGGATAGGTTGAGGACAAAAGGAAGTGTTCACGTTGGCATTATGACCTGAACTGAAGAATATGATATGTTGTTATTGCTGAATTTTATTATTTAAATTCATATATAGTATATATAGTATACACAGTATAATCTGTATCCATATCACATACAGTGTAGAATAGGTGAAATTACGGGACCCGCTATTTATTGCAATTTTTAACATGTTGACGGTTTTAAAATGAAACGCGAAGGTAGCAATTCCGAAAGGAAATTATCTCACCAACAACGTATTAGCGTGTAGAAGAAATTTGAATACGTGAAATATTGATGCGCGCTCTTTTAAATGTAATGAATTATGACGCAAAAGATGAAAATACGACCTTTTTTATTTAACTGGCCATATGATGACGTCACAACATCCGATTGGCAACATTTTTACATAATTTTGTATCTACAATCCAATAGCTTCCAGAAAAAGTTTTAATCGTGATTATCACATTTTATTCTTACGAGCTATAACAGATTAAAATTTACTGTAAAGATGAAATTAATGCCACTCGTGATTTAAATTTTTAGGCATGATGACGTCAAAAAAATTAAAATATTTTTAACTCATGCGAAAGATACTTGATTGACCTAGACAATATTAAAATCGGGGTGAAAATGGAAAACGGATAAGTGGAGATGCGCTCTATTCAATGTGATGAGCTATGACGAAAGATACAAAAATCCTAAATTTTATATTCGCGTGGCCATACGATGACGTCACAATGTCCGGTTAGCTATATTAATACCTGATCCGACATCTACAACTCATCTACTTCTAGAATATGTCATCCACAAAAATTTGACCTTCTAGTTTAGAAAGTACGACTGTTTAAAAAAAGGCATATTTTAAACGAATTGTTTAACCTTTTCATAAAAAACGCGCGCAAATTGTCCAATTCGACGTGCTCGTATGACGTATCTTTAAGTCGAAATTGTTTAAAATTTGGTAAAATTACTAGAAAAGGCTGGAAAAACATAAATCACGCGAAAAAAATACGTTTTCAATGCTACGTGCGCACCGCACACGTAAAAATGTGCGCACGCGTGGGAATTTTTGACATGCTTAAAACGACATGAAACGCGTAGAAAGTTGATTATAAATTAATTTTGCGCATTTTGAAATTTTAAATGCGCGTGCGCGCGTAACTTTGTGTAAAACACGCAATTTTTTTTCAACAGAAAGTTAGCGGATGATATAAATTAAACTTTTGCAAAGTTTCACTTTAAAATGTTATTTGGTTTTCGACATATGTTAAATACAAGAAAATCGTTAAATCGCGCGTACGTCACGTTGCGCAATTGTAAACATCATGAAAAGCTTCGCTTGACGACGTTACATAAATGTCAAAATGTTAACCAGTGGGAAAGCCACTTCGCGTTTTGACCGTTAAATCGTGTAAAATCGACTTACTTCCGCATTGACGATTTTGAAGCGCCACCTATCGTTGAAAACTGAAACCACGATTTTTCGTCGCCTGGCAAATAAGTGCTGTTTTATTTTAAGCTCGCATGAATATTTAAGACCCGCCCAACATTACCTATTATGGTAAAAGCATTTCCTAATAAGTATTATTGAATAACCAATCGGTTTCCTTCAAAGAAACCGAAGCTAATACAATACATTCGGCGACTGAAGTCGGGACTCGTGAAATTTATAAATGTGGTACGATTTGACTACTGTTTTGTTGTCCATTTTCTGAATAGTCGGAGGTGCATCCCAACAAATTAAAAACATTATAATCAATTGTTTTATCAAGAATAATATTAGTTTAATCGAGTATGATATATTTCTATCCTGTTCAAAATGTGTTGGTGTATTCTCAGGCCTCGAAAGGTAGGTACATTTTCTAGCTGTGAGCGTGGTTTCGGCAACGCGAGACACGTGTGTCAGTATAGGCGATAGCGAGACGTGTGTTGTACTGTGTTGATGCTGATCCGATAGTCGTTAAGTTGTACTGATTACGAGTATCATTGGTCCTGGCCGGCCTAGCCTGGTGATCTGATCCCCCCCAAAAAAATATTTATTTTCAATCAGTATTAATATTATTATTTTATTTTTATTATTGATTTATTAGGCTCAATAGATGCCTAGCAGGCTACTACTAGTACTAGGCCTAGTAGGCCTAGATTATATAAATAATAATAGTAAATACTGTAATTTAATTAATAAAATACAGCTTCCATTTGCCTTACTTTTATGTCATCATATAATATTATAATTATATATACAACCAGACATTAACATTTTTTTAAATAATATTTATTATTTTTTCTGACACTTTCAGGAATCGTTGATGATGCAGAGTTCTTTGTCTTTGTGACTTCAAACTGAGAGTGAAGTTGATAAAAAAGATGACACCGGTACCTACCGACATTGTCATACCCAAACTATAATTTAATTATTTAAAACAAAATGTTGAATTACAAATATATGTGTTGCAGAGGATTTAGATGAATTACAATACAAATATTTATGTTGAATGCAAACCTACTACACTATACTCTGTAAATTATGTTATTGTCATGTGGTAGACCTTAAAAATTGAATATTTATTGTATGTTAGGCCTATTTTATATTTTATTAATACTGTATTAGTTTAATATTACTACTGTAGTATTATTATAATTTATATTATCATGGAGTAACTTTACTCCATGATATCATAGGCCTACAGTACTAGTTTGTACATGTTTTTACCCAAAAAAAATGAATAAATAATTTGTTATTCAATCTAATTGCTTGTTTGTTCATCAATAACAAAACAATTGTAAGCAAGTATATAACAGTTCTTGTTAGCCGCTTATTTCAGGTCATATTATTAATATTAGCTAGGCCCGACGCGCCCGATCACAACGTCACTAAGTGACTTTCCGCCCCTGGAACAATCGGTCGCTAATAGGGCTAGGCCTCGGACTCGTATAAAAGCTATTATAATAGTTATGATAAATATTCCTCAACTAAAATGTATACTGTGATAAATAAACAAGTAATAATATACGTTGTATTGGAATGTATTTATTTATATGAATTCTTATATGTGGACAATTATAAACATCGCGTATATCGTTCGATATAAATAAATTCATAAACACGATGACGATGTGTTTACAAAATGGCGGTTTCGCTAGTTTTCGATGGAACAAATAGTGGTACCTTTAGTTTGAATAGTCGGAGCTGCATCCCAACCACCGAATTTTGTATCTTAATATCGTATTCTGTAGATTATTAATTTTTCTAACAGGGATTTTAAATTCAGGACTGTTCAATTTTTCTAAATATTTTATTTTAATGATTTTCTAGGGTACAATTTCGAAAAAAAGACATTGGTTGATTTTGCCGTTAAATTACAGATTATCGTTTTGTTCAAATACATTTAATTTTACATGACAATATATTAAAACCATTTATGAATTTATTTCACTAACAATATTTTTCCGATAATCAGCTAAATTTACAAATATTGTGTTTTTCAAACACCCTAAAATTTAGCAATTTTGAACTAAATTAGAAAAGTAGGGCGCCCTCTCCGAGTCGAAATTTGACACGATTTGTCGACTGGCTGTCCCACTGTAACATAGTTAACAAAATGTTATGTTTGCAAGTTTTAGAGAAAAGCGTTACACAAAAATCATACAGAAAGAAAGAAGAAAAATAAAAAGTTGATGTTGATGATTTCGTACAATCACAAGAGGTTATCCTGCAACTTCGTTGCGGATAACCAACTAGACATGAAACTCGTCACTTTGACGAGTTAGTTATCCGCACGACAAACGCCACGTCCACGCCATACGTTGGAATATTGCACACGGAAAAAGATTATGGAATTATGACCTGAACTGAAGACTATGATATGTTGTTATTGCTGAATTCTATTATTTTGATTCATATATAGTATACACAGTGTAATCTGTATACATATCACATACAGTGTAGAATAGGGGAAATTACGGGACCCGCTATTTATTGCAATTTTTAACATGTTGACGGTTTTAAAATGAAACGCGAAGGTAGCAATTCCGAAAGGAAATTATCTCAGCAACAACGTATTAGCGTGTAGAAGAAATTTGAATACGTGAAATATTGATGCGCGCTCTTTTAAATGTAATGAATTATGACGCAAAAGATGAAAATACGACCTTTTTTATTTAACTGGCCATATGATGACGTCACAACATCCGATTGGCAACATTTTTACATAATTTCGTATCTACAATCCAATAGCTTCCAGAAAAAGTTTTAATCGTGATTATCACATTTTATTTTTACGAGCTATAACAGATTAAAATTTACTGTAAAGATGAAATTGATGCCACACGTGATTTAAATTTTTAGGCATGATGACGTCAAAAAAATTAAAATATTTTTAACTCATGCGAAAGATAGTTGATTGACCTAGACAATATCAAAATCGGGGTGAAAATGGAAAACGGATAAGTGGAGATGCGCTCTATTCAATGTGATGAGCTATGACGAAAGATACAAAAATCCTAAATTTTATATTCGCGTGGCCATACGATGACATCACAATGTCCGGTTAGCCATATTAATACCTGATCCGATATCTACAACTCATCTACTTCTAGAATATGTCATCCACAAAAATTTGACCGTCTAGTTTAGAAATTACGACTGTTTAAAAAAAGGCATATTTTAAACGAATTTTTTAACCTTTTCATAAAAAACGCGCGCAAATTGTCCAATTCGACATGCTCTTATGACGTATCTTTAAGTCGAAATTGTTTAAAATTTGGTAAAATTACTAGAAAAGGCTGGAAAAACATAAATCACGCGAAAAAAATACGTTTTCAATGCTACGTGCGCACCGCACACGTAAAAATGTGCGCATGCGTGGGAATTTTTGACATGCTTAAAACAACATGAAACGCGTAGAAAGTTGATCAGAAATTAATTTTGCGCATTTTGAAATTTTAAATGCGCGTGCTAGCGTAACTTTGTGTAAAACACGGAATTTTTTTTCAACAGAAAGTTAGCGCATGATATAAATTAAACTTTTGCAAAGTTTCAAGTTGAAATGTTATTTGGTTGTCGAGCTATGTTAAATACGACAAAATCGTTAAATCGCGCGTAAATCACGTTGCGCAATTGTAAACGTCATGAAAAGCTTCGCTTGACGACGTTACGTAAATGTCAATATGTTAAGATAGTTACCGAAATGTTATGTTTGCGAGTTTCAGAGAAAAGCGTTACACAAAAATCATACAGAATGATTTCGTACAATCACAAGAGGTTATCCTGCAACTTCGTTGCGGATAACCAATAACAATAACAACTAGAATTTAATTCGTCACTTTGACGAATTATAGGTGATCATTTTCATAATTTTATTGACATTAATATTTTTTAAACATGCACGTATGTTAACATACAATCGGAAAATGTTGATGTATGCCACCCTATTATACGCTATAGGGCTGAATTGTGCCTATTATATGCCATATACATTATGTACAGTATATACTGTATATCTATATACAGTGTAGCATTGGTGAAATTAAGGACACACAACATGTTCTAATTTTTTGGCACTGATGACATTATCAAAATAAAGTTGTGGATAACAATATCGAAAGATAATGAATTGAGCAATAAAATATAACAATTGGAAGAAAATGTGGCACGTAGAAGTGCGGTGCGCGCTCTTTAAAATGTATATAACTTTGACGAAAGAGATGAAAAAATTGCTTTTTAACTTCAACTGGCCATATGATAACGTCACAAGATTCGTTAGGCTTAATTTTTATATAAATTTATATCTAAATTTAACCAGCTCTCATAATAAGTTATAATCATCAAGGTCAACTTTAATTCAGAAGAGCTGTAAGGTATTCAAATATACGTTGTAGGTGAAATTACGTAACCACCGTTATTCAAATTTTAAGATGTGATGACATCATCAAAATGAAAATTTTGGCAACTCATGAGTAACATAATTGGTTGAGGTAGAATATATTAGAAATTAAAAGAAAATCGATCACAGATAAGCGAGTTGCGCTCTGTTGAATATGGTGGTCTATGACAAAAAGGGAAAAAACCTTGTTATAAAAATTCATGTGGCCAAATGATGACGTCTTACCATTTTGTACGTCTAATGTGTATATACATTTATATCTACAACTCATTGGCTTCCATAATAAGTTAAAAAAATTGGGGGTCACCTTCCATTCTGAAGAGTTATATTTATTTTTAAAAGGCCTTATTTTTTACCATTTTTAGCACTTTTGTACAATTAATGTGCGCATTTTGTCATTTTTAACGTGCTCGTATAGCACTATTTTAAGTCGAAATGGACTCAAATTTGGAGAATGTACTATGGAAGATGAGTAGAATGCAATTTGTACAAAAAAATGTTAATTTTTATGCTTTATATGTACGCACGCGCAAAAACGTGTTTTTGCGCAGTAATTTTTAAAACACGCAAATGGCCTAATTCATGCTCTAAATTGATCAAAACGTAATTTTGAGCATTTTAAATTTTTAACGCGCGATTTCAGGAGCATGACCCTACGTGCAGGTGCGTTTTTATTTGCTAATATTTTTACTCTTGACCTGAAGTTTACGTGTAGTGAATTTCATTAATTTGTGATAATTAAATATGGAGATATGATTGATAATGTTTTTTTACAAAATTGCGTATAAATGACGTCACGGGTGAGTGATCACGCTGAAAAGCTTATTAGGACTAAGTTAAAGTATTTGAAAGACATTGTGAAGTTTTGGTAATCATTGACATTAAATTTTTTGAGATATTTGTTACACAAAATCTGTACAGAAAGAAATTGCGAAGAAATATTTTTTTTTACAAAAACAATTTCTCACTAGAATTTAATTCGTCACTTTGACGAATTATAGGTGATCATTTTTATCATTTTAATGAAATTAATTTTTTTTAAACATGTACGTACGTTAACATACGATAGGAAAATGTTGATGTATGCCATCCTATTATACGCTTTTAGTGCTGAGTTATGCCTATTATATGCCATATACAATGTACAGTATATACTGTATATCTATATACAGTGTAGCATAGGTGAAATTATGGGACACACATCAAGTTCTAATTTTTTGGTATGATGCAATTATCAAAATAAACTCGAAGATGACAATTTCGAAAGATAATGAATTGAGCAAATAAATATAAGGATTGGAAGAGAATTTGACACGCAGAAGCGCAATGCGCGCTCTTTGAAATTTGTATAACTTCGACTAAAGAAATTTAAAAACTACTTTTTAACTTCAACTGGCCATATGATAACATCACAACATCCGATAGGCCTAATTTTTATATGAATTCATATCTACATTTCATCAGCTTTCATAATAAATTATAATCTTCAAGGTCACCTTTAATTCTGAGGAGCTATAAGATATTCAAATGTATGGTGTAGCTGAAATTACATGACCTAGGTTATTCAAGTTTTTACGCGTGATGCCGTCATCAAAATAAAAATGTTGACAACTTATGAGAAAGATAATTAATTGAGCAAGCACATACTAAAATGTGTGCGAAAATCGGGGTCAAATAACGGAGATGTGCTCTATTGAATGTGATAACCCACACAAAAAGATAATAATTACTAATTTTTAAATTCAAGTGGCCATTTGATGACGTCATACCATTTTGTACGTCTAATATGTATATATATTTATATCTACAACTTATTGGCTTCCATAATAAGTTAAAACAATTGGGGGTCACCTGCCATTCTGAAGAGTTATATTCATTTTAAAAAGGCCTTATTTTTTACCATTTTTAGCACTTTTGTACAATTAATGTGCGGATTTTGTCATTTTTAACGTGCTCGTATAGCGTTATTTTAAGTCGGAATGGACTCAAAGTCGGAGAATGTACTAAGGATTGTGAGTAGAATATGATGTATACATCAAATTTTATTTTTTACCTTTTTTAAAAATCGCGTGCGCAAAAATGTGTTTTTGCGCAGTAATTTTTTTAAACACGCAAATGGCCTATTTCATGCTCTAAATTGATAAAAACTAAATTTTGAGCTTTTTAAAATTTCAACGCGCGATTTCACGCGCATGACCTTGAAACACCCGAGTTTTTATTTGCTAATATTTTTTACCTTGACCTCAAGTTTACGTGTAGTGATTTTCATTAATATGTGATAATGAATTATGGAGATATGATTGATAATGTGATTTCACAAAATGGCGTATACGTGACGTCACGGATGAGTGATCACGCTGAAAAGCTTATTAGGACTAAGTTAACGTATTTGAAAGACATTGTGAAATTTTGGTAATCATTAACATTAAACTTTTTGAGATATTTGTTACACAAAATCTGTACAGAGAGAAATAAATAATAAGAATAAGAAGAATAAAGATTTCATACAATAACAATAGGTGATCATTTTATTCTAAATGATCACCTAACTAGAATTTAATTCGTCACTTTGACGAATTATAGGTGATCATTTTTATCATTTTAATGAAATTAATTTTTTTTTAAACATGTACGTACGTTAACATACGATAGGAAAATGTTGATGTATGCCATCCTATTATACGCTTATATTGCTGAGTTATGCCTATTATATGCCATATACAATGTACAGTATATACTGTATATCTATATACAGTGTAGCATAGGTGAAATTATGGGACACACATCAAGTTCAAATTTTTTGGTATAATGGAATTATCAAAATAAACTCGAAGATAACAATTTCGAAAGATAATGAATTGAGCAAATAAATATAAGGATTGGAAGAGAATTTGACACGTAGAAGCGCAATGCGCGCTCTTTGAAATTTGTATAACTTCGACTAAAGAAATTTAAAAACTACTTTTTAACTTCAACTGGCCATATGACAACATCACAACATCCGATAGGCTTAATTTTTATATGAATTCATATCTACATTTCATCAGCTTTCATAATAAATTATAATCTTCAAGGTCACCTTTAATTCTGAGGAGCTATAAGATATTCAAATGTATGGTGTAGCTGAAATTACACGACCTAGGTTATTCAAGTTTTTACGCGTGATGACGTCATCAAAATAAAAATGTTGACAACTTATGAGAAAGATAATTAATTGAGCAAGCACATACTAAAATGTGTGCAAAAATTGGGCTCAAATAACGGAGATGCGCTCTATTGAATGTGATAACCCACACAAAAAGATAATAATTACTAATTTTTAAATTCAAGTGGCCATTTGATGACGTCATACCATTTTGTACGTCTAATATGTATATATATTTATATCTACAACTTATTGGCTTCCATAATAAGTTAAAAAATTTGGGGGTCACCTGCCATTCTGAAGAGTTATATTCATTTTAAAAAGGCCTTATTTTTTTACCATTTTAGCACTTTTGTACAATTAATGTGCGAATTTTGTCATTTTTAACGTGCTCGTATAGCGTTATTTTAAGTCGGAATGGACTCAAAGTCGGAGAATGTACTAAGGATTGTGAGTAGAATATGATGTATACATCAAATTTTATTTTTTACCCTTTTTAAAAATCGCGTGCGCAAAAATGTGTTTTTGCGCAGTAATTTTTTTAAACACGCAAATGGCCTATTTCATGCTCTAAATTGATAAAAACTAAATTTTGAGCTTTTTAAAATTTCAACGCGCGATTTCACGCGCATGACCTTGAAACGCCCGAGTTTTTATTTGCTAATATTTTTTACCTTGACCTCAAGTTTACGTGTAGTGATTTTCATTAATATGTGATAATTAATTATGGAGATATGATTGATAATGTGATTTCACAAAATGGCGTATACGTGACGTCACGGATGAGTGATCACGCTGAAAAGCTTATTAGGACTAAGTTAACGCATTTGAAAGACATTGTGAAATTTTGGTAATCATTAACATTAAACTTTTTGAGATATTTGTTACACAAAATCTGTACCGAGAGAAATAAATAACAAGAGGTTATCCTGCAACTTCGTTGCGGATAACCAATAAGAATAAGAACTAGAATTTAATTCGTCACTTTGACGAATTATAGGTGATCATTTTTATCGCTTTACTGACATAATATTTTTTTAAACATGCACGTACGTTAACATACAATAGGAAAATGTTGATGTATACCATCCTGATATACGCTTATAGTGCTGAGTTGTGCCTATTATGTGTCATATACAATATGTACAGTATATACTGTATATCTATATACAGTGTAGCATAGGTGAAATTACGGGACCCACATCATGTTCAAATTTTTTGGTATGATGGAATTATCAAAATAAACTCGAAGATGACAATTTCGAAAGATAATGAATTGAGAAAATAAATATAAGGATTGGAAGATAATTTGACACGTAGAAGCGCAATGCGCGCTCTTTGAAATTTGTATAACTTTGACTAAAGAAATTTAAAAACAACGTTTTAACTTCAACTGGCCATATGATAACATCACAACATCCGATAGGCTTAATTTTTATATGAATTCATATCTACATTTATTCAGCTTTTATAATAAATTATAATCTTCAAGGTCACCTTTAATTCTGAAGAGCTATAACATATTCAAATGTATGGTGTAGCTGAAATTACACGACCTTGGTTATTAAAGTTTTTACACATGATGACATCATCAAAATAAAAATATTGACAACTCTTGAGAAAGATAATTAATTGAGTAAGCACATACTAAAATTTCGGCGAAAATCGGGCTCAAATAACGGAGATGCGCTCTATTGAATGTGATAACCCACACAAAAAGATAAAAATTACTAATTTTTAAATTGAAGTGGCCATTTGATGACGTCATACCATTTTGTACGTCTAATGTGTACATGAATATGTATCTACAACCCAATGGCTTCCCGAATAAGTTAAAAAAATTGGGGGTCACCTGCCATTCTGAAGAATTATATTCATTTTAAAAAGGCCTTATTTTTCACCATTTTCAGCACTTTGATGCAATTAATTTGCGCATTTTGTTATTTTTAACCTGCTCGTATAGCGTTATTTTAAGTCGGAACTTACTCAAATTTGGTGAATGTACTAAGGATGGTGAGTAGAATGCGATTTGTATAAAAAAATTGCAATTTTTACGCTTTGTAAGTATCGTGCGCGTAAAATATTTTTTTTGCGCAATAATTTTTTGAAACACGCAAATGGCCTAATTCATGCTCTAAATTGATTAAAACGTAATTTTGAGCTTTTTAAATTTTTAATGCGCGATTCCACGCGCTTAACCCTACGTGCGCGCGCGTTTTTATTTGCTAATATTTTTACCCTTGACCTGAAGTTTATGTGTAGTGAATTTCATAAATATGTGATAATGAATTATGGATATATGATTGATAATGTGATTTCACAAAATGGCGTATACGTGACGTCACGGATGAGTGATCACGCTGAAAAGCTTATTATGGCTAAGTTAAAGTATTTGAAAGACATTGTGAAATTATTGTGATCATTGCTATTCAACTTTTTGAGATATTTGATGAACAAAAAGTGTACAGAAAGAAGAATAACTAGACATGTAACTCGTCACTTTGACGAGTTTGGTTATCCGCCGCGCCGCGCAAGTGGTGCAACATTAACATTAAGGGGATAGGTTGAGGACAAAAGGAAGTGTTCACGTTGGCATTATGACCTGAACTGAAGAATATGATATGTTGTTATTGCTGAATTTTATTATTTAAATTCATATATAGTATATACACAGTATAATCTGTATCTATATCACATACAGTGTAGAATAGGTGAAATTACGGGACCCGCTATTTATTGCAATTTTTAACATGTTGACGGTTTTAAAATGAAACGCGAAGGTAGCAATTCCGAAAGGAAATTATCTCAGCAACAACGTATATAGCGTGTAGAAGAAATTTGAATACGTGAAATATTGATGCGCGCTCTTTTAAATGTAATGAATTATGACGCAAAAGATGAAAATACGACCTTTTTTATTTAACTGGCCATATGATGACGTCACAACATCCGATTGGCAACATTTTTACATAATTTCGTATCTAGAATCCAATAGCTTCCAGAAAAAATTTTAATCGTGATTATCACATTTTATTCTTACGAGCTATAACAGATTAAAATTTACAGTAAAGATGAAATTGATGCCACATGTGATTTCAATTTTTAGGCATGATGACGTCATAAAAATTAAAATATTTTTCACTCATGCGAAAGATAGTTGATTGACCTAGACAATATCAAAATCGGGGTGAAAATGGAAAACGGATAAGTGGAGATGCGCTCTATTCAATGTGATGACCTATGACGAAAGATACAAAAATCCTAAAATTTATATTCGCGTGGCCATACGATGACGTCACAATGTCCGGTTAGCCATATTAATACCTGATCCGATATCTACAACTCATCTACTTCCAGAATATGCCATCCACAAAAAGTTGACCGTCTAGTTTAGAAATTACGACTGTTTAAAAAAAGGCATATTTTAAACGAATTTTTTAACCTTTTCATAAAAAACGCGCGCAAATTGTCCAATTCGACGTGCTCGTATGACGTATCTTTAAGTCGAAATTGTTAAAAATTTGGTAAAATTACATGAAAAGGCTGGAAAAACATAAATCACGCGAAAAAAATACGTTTTCAATGCTACGTGCGCACCGCACACGTAAAAATGTGCGCACGCGTGGGAATTTTTGACATGCTTAAAACGACATGAAACGCGTAGAAAGTTGATTATAAATTAATTTTGCGCATTTTGAAATTTTAAATGCGCGTGCGCGCGTAACTTTGTGTAAAAAACGCAATTTTTTTTCAACAGAAAGTTAGCGCATGATATAAATTAAACTTTTGCAAAGTTTCAAGTTGAAATGTTATTTGGTTTTCGACATATGTTAAATACGAGAAAATCGTTAAATCGCGCGTACGTCACGTTGCGCAATTGTAAACATCATGAAAAGCTTCGCTTGACGACGTTACATAAATGTCAAAATGTTAACATAGTTAACAAAATGTTATGTTTGCAAGTTTCAGAGAAAAGCGTTACACAAAAATCATACAGAAAGAAAGAAGAAGAATAAAAAGTTGATGATGATGATGATGATGATGATTTCGTACAATCACAAGAGGTTATCCTGCAACTTCGTTGCGGATAACCAATAACAACTAGAATTTAATTCGTCACTTTGACGAATTATAGGTGATCATTTTATCATTTTAATGAAATTAACATTTTTTAAACATGCACATACGTTAACATACGATCGTAAAATGTTGATGTACGCCATCCTATGACATGATGCATATACACTTATAGCGCTGAGTTGTACCTATTATGTGTCATATACAATACGTACAGTATATACTGTATATCTATATACAGTGTAGCATAGGTGAAATTACGGGACCAACATCATGTTCTAATTTTTTGGTATGATGGAATTATCAAAATAAACTCGAAGATGACAATTTCAAAAGATAATGAATTGAGCAAATAAATATAAGGATAGGAAGAGAATTTGAGACGTAGAAGCGCAATGCGCGGTCTTTGAAATTTGATTAACTACGACTAACGAAATTTAAAAACTACTTTTTAACTTCAACTGGCCATATGATAACATCACAACATCCGATAGGCTTAATTTTTATATGAATTCATATCTACATTTCATCAGCTTTCATAATAAGTTATAATCTTCAAGGTTACCTTTAATTCTGAAGAGCTATAAGATATTCAAATGTATGGTGTAGCTGAAATTACACGACCTAGTTTATTTAAGTTTTTACGCGTGATGACGTCATCAAAATAAAAATTTTGACAACTCATGAGAAAGATAATTAATTGAGCAAGCACATACTAAAATTTCTGCGAAAATCGGGTTCAAATAACGGAGATGCGCTCTATTGAATGTGATAACCCACACAAAAAGATAAAAATTACTAATTTTTTAATTGAAGTGGCCATTTGATGACGTCATACCATTTTGTACGTCTAATGTGTATATACATTTATATCTAGAACTTATTGGCTTCCATATTAAGTTAAAAAAATTAGGGGTCATCTTCCATTCTGAAAAGTTATATTCATTTTAAAAAGGCCCTACTCTTTACAATTTTTAGCACTTTTGTACAATTAATGTGCGCATTTTGTCATTTTGAACGTGCTCGTATAGCGTTATTTTAAGTCTGAATGGACTCAAATTTGGTGAATGTACTAAGAATGATGAGTAGAATGCAATTTGTTAAAAAAAATCGTATTTTTTTACGCTTTCTATGTACGCACGCGCAAAAACGTGTTTTTGCGCAGTAATTTTTTAAAACACGCAAATGGCCTAATTCATGCTCTAAAATGATCAAAACTTAATTTGGAGCTTTTTAAATTTTTAACGTGCAATTTCACGTGCATGACCTTGAAACACGTAAGTTTTTATTTGTTAATATTTTTACCCTTCACCTGAAGTTTACGTATAGTGAATTTTATTGATATGTGATAATGAGTTATGGAGATATGATTGATAGTGTGATTTCACAAAATCGCGTATACGTGACGTCACGGTTGAGTGATCACGCTGAAAAGCTTATTATGGCTAAGTTAAAGTATTTGAAAGACATTGTGAAATTTTTGTGATCATTGTTATTCAACTTTTTGAGATAATTGCTAAACAAAAAGTGTACAGAAAGAAGAATAATAACAATAATAACTAGAATTTAATTCGTCACTTTGACGAATTATAGGTGATCATTTTTATCATTTTAATGAAACTTTTTAAACATGCATGTACGTTAACATACGATCGTAAAAAGTTGATGTACGCCATCCTATGACATGATGCATACGCTTATAGTGCTGTGTTGTGCCTATTATATGCCATATACAATATGTACAGTATATACTGTATATCTATATACAGTGTAGCATAGGTGAAATTACGGGACACACATCATGTTCTAATTTTTTGGTATGATGGAATTATCAAAATAAACTCGAAGATGACAATTTCGAAAGATAATGAATTGAGCAAATAAATATAAGGATTGGAAGATAATTTGGCACGTAGAAGCGCAATGCGCGCTCTTTGAAATTTGTATAACTTTGACTAAAGAAATTTAAAAACAACGTTTTAACTTCAACTGGCCATATGATAACATCACAACATCCGATAGGCTTAATTTTTGTATGAATTCATATCTACATTTATTCAGCTTTTATAATAAATTATAATATTCAAGGTCACCTTTAATTCTGAAGAGCTATAACTTATTCAAATGTATGGTGTAGCTGAAATTACACGACCTTGGTTATTAAAGTTTTTACACATGATGACGTCATCAAAATAAAAATGTTGACAACACTTGAGAAAGATAATTAATTGAGCAAGCACATACTAAAATTTCGGCGAAAATCGGGCTCAAATAACGGAGATGCGCTCTATTGAATGTGATAACCCACACAAAAAGATAAAAATTACTAATTTTTAAATTGAAGTGGCCATTTGATGACGTCATACCATTTTGTACGTCTAATGTGCACATGAATATGTATCTAAAACCCAATGGCTTTCCGAACAAGTTAAAAAAATTGGAGGTCACCTGCCATTCTGAAGAGTTATATTCATTTTAAAAAGGCCTTATTTTTCACCATTTTCAGCACTTTGATGCAATTAATTTGCGCATTTTGTTATTTTTAACCTGCTCGTATAGCGTTATTTTAAGTCGGAACTGACTCAAATTTGGTGAATGTACTAAGGATGGTGAGTAGAACGCGATTTGTATAAAAAAATTTCAATTTTTACGCTTTGTAAGTATCGCGCGCGCAAAATATTTTTTTTGCGCAGTAATTTTTTGAAACACGCAATTGGCCTAATTCATGCTCTAAATTGATTAAAACGTAATTTTGAGCTTTTTAAATTTTTACTGCGCGATTCCACGCGCATGACCCTACGTGCGCTCGCGTTTTTACTTGCTAATATTTTTACCCTTGACCTGAAGTTTACGTGTAGTGAATTTCATAAATATGTGATAATGAATTATGGATATATGATTGATAATGTGATTTCACAAAATGGCGTATACGTGACGTCATGGGTGAGAGATCACGCTGAAAAGCTTATTATGGCTAAGTTAAAGTATTTGAAAGACATTGTGAAACTTTTGTGATCATTGCTATTCAACTTTTTGAGATATTTGACGAACAAAAAGTGTACAGAAAGAAGAATAACAATAACTAGACATGAAACTCGTCACTTTGACGAGTTAGTTATCCGCTCGACAAACGCCACGTGCACGTCATACGTTAGAATATTGCACACAGAAAAATATTAAGGCATTATGACCTGAACTGAAGAATATGATATGTTGTTATTTCTGAATTCTGTTATTTTGTGTCATATACATAGTATACACAGTACAATCTGTATACATATCACAAACAGTGTAAAATAGGTGAAATTACGGGACCCGTATTCTATTGTAATTTTTAACATCTTGACGGTTTCAAAATGAAATGCAAAAGTAGAAATTTCAGAATGAAATTATCTCAGCAACAACATATTAACGTGTAGAAGAAATTTGAATACGTGAAATATTGATGCGCGCTCTTTTAAATGTAATGAAATATAACGCAAAAGATGAAAATACGACTTTTTGTATTTAACTGACCATATGATGACGTCACAACATTCGATTGGCACAATTTTTACATGATTTTGCATCTACAATACAATAGCTTCCTGAAAACGTTTTAATCGTGATTATCACATTTTATTCTTACGAGCTATAACAGATTAAAATTTACTGTAAAGATGAAATTAATGACCAACGTAATTTAAATTTTTAGGCATGATGACGTGGAAAAAATTAAAAAATTTTTAATTCATGCAAAAGATAGTTGATTGACCTAGAATATATTAAAATCGGGGTGAAAATGGACAACGAATAAGTGGAGATGCGCTCTATTAAATGTGATGAGCTATGACGAAAGAGACAAAAATCCTATATTTTATATTCGCGTGGCCATACGATGACCTCACAATGTCCGGTTAGCCATATTAATGCATGATTCGATATCTACAACTCATCAACTTCCAGAATATGTAATTAAAAAAAAGTTCTCCATGTAGTTTAGAATCTATGACTGTTTAAAAATAGGCATAATTTTGACGAATTTTTGAACTTTTTCACCAGAAACGCGTGCAAATTATTTAATTCGACGTGCTCGTATGACGTAATTTTAAGTCGAAATTGTTTAAAAGTTGGTAACATTACTATAAAAGGCTGAAAAAACATAAATCACGCGAAAAAAATATGTTTTTAACGCTACGTGTGCACCGCGTGCGTAAAAAGTTTCGCGCGCGTGGGAATTTTTGACATGCTCAAAATGACATGAAACGCATAGAAAGTTGATTAGAAGTTGATTTTTCGCACTCTGAAATTTTAAACGCGCGTGCACGCGTAACTTTTTGTGAAAGATGCTATTTTTAATCCATAGAAAGTTTGCGCTTGATGTGACTTAAATTTTCACAAAGTGTCAAAACAAAATTATGTTTGGTTTTTAGTCTATGATCAATCATTGAAATTCATAAAATCGCGCGTAAGTCACGTTGCGCAACTCTGACGTCATTCAAAAATAGGAGGTGCACAAGTTCACGTAAATTTCGATATGTTGACAAAGTTACGATATGTTCTGTTTACAAGTTTTAGAGAAACACGACGCACAAAAATGACAGAAAGAAAGAAGTATAATACAGGAAAAAAATTTGATGAAACAGGACGATTACAAGGAGTTATCCGCTACTAAGCGGATAACTAATAATAAAGATTTTGTACAATAACAATAGGTGATCATTTTATTCTAAATGATCAGGTGATCATTTTATTCTAAATGATCACCTAATAAAGATTTTGTACAATAACAATAGGTGATCATTTTATTCTAAATGATCACCTAATAAAGATTTCATACAATAACAATAGGTGATCATTTTATTCTAAATGATCACCTAACTAGAATTTAATTCGTCACTTTGACGAATTATAGGTGATCATTTTTATCATTTTAATGAAATTAATTTTTTTTAAACATGTACGTACGTTAACATACGATAGGAAAATGTTGATGTATGCCATCCTATTATACGCTTTTAGTGCTGAGTTATGCCTATTATATGCCATATACAATGTACAGTATATACTGTATATCTATATACAGTGTAGCATAGGTGAAATTATGGGACACACATCAAGTTCTAATTTTTTGGTATGATGCAATTATCAAAATAAACTCGAAGATGACAATTTCGAAAGATAATGAATTGAGCAAATAAATATAAGGATTGGAAGAGAATTTGACACGCAGAAGCGCAATGCGCGCTCTTTGAAATTTGTATAACTTCGACTAAAGAAATTTAAAAACTACTTTTTAACTTCAACTGGCCATATGATAACATCACAACATCCGATAGGCCTAATTTTTATATGAATTCATATCTACATTTCATCAGCTTTCATAATAAATTATAATCTTCAAGGTCACCTTTAATTCTGAGGAGCTATAAGATATTCAAATGTATGGTGTAGCTGAAATTACATGACCTAGGTTATTCAAGTTTTTACGCGTGATGCCGTCATCAAAATAAAAATGTTGACAACTTATGAGAAAGATAATTAATTGAGCAAGCACATACTAAAATGTGTGCGAAAATCGGGGTCAAATAACGGAGATGTGCTCTATTGAATGTGATAACCCACACAAAAAGATAATAATTACTAATTTTTAAATTCAAGTGGCCATTTGATGACGTCATACCATTTTGTACGTCTAATATGTATATATATTTATATCTACAACTTATTGGCTTCCATAATAAGTTAAAACAATTGGGGGTCACCTGCCATTCTGAAGAGTTATATTCATTTTAAAAAGGCCTTATTTTTTACCATTTTTAGCACTTTTGTACAATTAATGTGCGGATTTTGTCATTTTTAACGTGCTCGTATAGCGTTATTTTAAGTCGGAATGGACTCAAAGTCGGAGAATGTACTAAGGATTGTGAGTAGAATATGATGTATACATCAAATTTTATTTTTTACCTTTTTTAAAAATCGCGTGCGCAAAAATGTGTTTTTGCGCAGTAATTTTTTTAAACACGCAAATGGCCTATTTCATGCTCTAAATTGATAAAAACTAAATTTTGAGCTTTTTAAAATTTCAACGCGCGATTTCACGCGCATGACCTTGAAACACCCGAGTTTTTATTTGCTAATATTTTTTACCTTGACCTCAAGTTTACGTGTAGTGATTTTCATTAATATGTGATAATGAATTATGGAGATATGATTGATAATGTGATTTCACAAAATGGCGTATACGTGACGTCACGGATGAGTGATCACGCTGAAAAGCTTATTAGGACTAAGTTAACGTATTTGAAAGACATTGTGAAATTTTGGTAATCATTAACATTAAACTTTTTGAGATATTTGTTACACAAAATCTGTACAGAGAGAAATAAATAATAAGAATAAGAAGAATAAAGATTTCATACAATAACAATAGGTGATCATTTTATTCTAAATGATCACCTAATAATAAAGATTTTGTACAATAACAATAGGTGATCATTTTATTCTAAATGATCACCTAAAAAAGATGATGAAACAGGACAGTTACAAGGAGTTATCCGCTGAATGCGGATAACTAAAAAAAAAACTAGACATGAAACTCGTCACTTTGACGAGTTAGTTATCCGCACGACAAACGCCACGTGCACGTCATACTCGTTGGAATTTTGCACACAGAAAAAGATAATGGCATTATGACCTGATCTGATCTGAAGAATATGATATGTTGTTAGTGCTGAATTCTGTCAATTTTGTATCATAGTATCAGTATAAACAGTATAATCTGTATACATATTACATACAGTGTAGAATAGGTGAAATTACGGGACCCGTCATTTATACCATTTTTTAACATGGCGACGGTATCAAAATGAAACACTAAAATAACAATTTCGGAAGGATATTATCTCAGCAACAACATATTAACCTGTAGAAGAAATTTGGATACGTGAAATATAGATGCGCGCTCTTTTAAATGTGATGAACTATGACGCAAAATATAAAAATACAACTTTTTTTATTCAACTGGCCATATGATGACGTCACTACATCTGATTGGCAAAATGTTTACATGAATTCGTATCTACAATCCAATAGCTTCCAAAAAACGTTTTAATCGTGATTATCACATTTTATTCTTACGAGCTATAACAGATTAAAATTTACTGTAAAGATGAAATTAATGACCCACGTAATTAAAATTTTTAGGCATGATGACGTCATCAAAATTAAAATATGTTTAACTCATGCGAAAGATAGTTGATTGACCTAGACAATGTTAAAATCTCGGTGAAAATGGAAGATGGATAAGCGTGATGCGCTCCATTGAATGTGATGAGCAATAACTAAAGAGACAAAAATCCTATATTTTACATTTGTGTGTCCATATGATGACGTCACAACATCCGTGAAGAAAAAATTCTGCATGAATTCATATCTACAACATAACTGCTTTCATATTAAATTAAAAAAATCAGGGGTAACGGTTGATCCTGAGGAGCTATAATAGATTCAAAATAGGCATAATTTTGACAATATTTTGTAACTTTTGCAACTACAACGCACGCAAATGGTCTAAATCAACGTGTACGTATGACGTCATTTTAATTTGAAATGATGTTAATCTTTTTAAAAATGACTAGGAAAGGCTGGAAAATCACAATTTAATAGAAAAAAACATGATTTTCATGCTGCGTGCGCACTGCACGTGTAAAATTGTTCGCGTGCGCGGGAAATTTTGACATGCGCAAAATGTCATGAATGGCGTAAAAAGTTGATTAGAAATTAATTTTGCGCATTTTAAAATTTTAAATGCACGTGCGCGCGTAACTTCTTGTAAAACATGCCATTTTTAATTAACAGAAAGATTGCCCTTGATATGACTTAAATTTTCAGAAATTGTAAAAAAAAAAATTATGCTTGGTTTTTAATCTAAGATCAATCATAAAAAATCATAAAATCGCGCGTAAGTCACATTGCGCAACTCTGACGTCATTCAAAATAGGAGGTGCACAACTTCACATAAATGCCCATGTTTTGACAAAGTTATGAAATGTTATGTTTACCCATTTCAGAGAAACGCGTCTCACAAAAAGGAAGGAAAGAAAGAAGAACTAGACATGAAACTCGTCACTTTGACGAGTTAGTTATCCGCACGACAAACGCCACGTGCACGTCATATGTTAGAATATTGCACACAGAAAAATATTAAGGCATTATGACCTGAACTGAAGAATATGATATGTTGTTATTTCTGAATTCTGTTATTTTGTGTCATATAGTATACACAGTACAATCTGTATACATATATCACAAACAGTGTAAAATAGGTGAAATTACGGGACCGGTATTTTATTGTAATTTTTAACATCTTGACGGTTTCAAAATGAAATGCAAAAGTAGAAATTTCAGAAGGAAATTATCTCAGCAACAACATATTAACGTGTAGAAGAAATTTGAATACGTGAAATGTTGATGCGCGCTCTTTTAAATGTAATGAAATATAACGCAAAAGATGAAAATACGACTTTTTTTATTTAACTGGCCATATGATGACGTCACAACATTCGATTGGCACAATTTTTACATGATTTTGGATCTACAATACAATAGCTTCCTGAAAACGTTTTAATCGTGATTATCACATGTTATTCTTACGAGCTATAACAGATTAAAATTTACTGTAAAGATGAAATTAATGACCAACGTAATTTAAATTTTTAGGCATGATGACGTTAAAAAAATTAAAACAATTTTAATTCATGCAAAAGATAGTTGATTGACCTAGAATATATTAAAATCGGGGTGAAAATGGACAACGAATAAGTGGAGATGCGTTCTATTAAATGTGATGAGCTATGACGAAAGAGACAAGAATCATATATTTTATATTCGCGTGGCCATACGATGACGTCACAATGTCCGGTTAGCCATATTAATGCATGATCCAATATCTACAACTCATCAACTTCCAGAATATGTAATTAAAAAAAAGTTCTCCACGTAGTTTAGAATCTATGAATGTTTAAAAAAAGGCTTAATTTTGACGAATTTTGACAAATTTTTGAACTTTTTCATCAAAAACGCACGTAAATTATCCAATTGGATGTGCCCGTATGACGTAATTTTAGGTCAAAATTGTTCAAAAGTTGGTAAAATTACTAGAAAAGACTGGAAAAACATGAATCACGGGGAAAAATTTATTTTCAACGCTACGTGCGCACCGTGCGAGTAAAAATATGCGCGCGCGTGGGAATTTTTGACATGCTCAAAATGACATGAAACGCGTAGAAAGTTGATTAGAAATTGATTTTTCGCATTTTGAAATTTTAAACGCCCGTGCGCGCGTAACTTCGTGTGAAACATGCCATTTTTTTTCCACATTCAGTTAGCGCAAGATATAAATTAAACTTCTGTTAAGTTTCAATTTAAATTGCTATATGGTTTTCGATCTATGTTAAATACGCGAAATTCGTTAAAACGCGCGTAAATCACGTTGCGCTATTCTGACGTCATTCACAATAGGAGGTGCACAATTTCACGTGAATGCCCACATGTTGACAAAGTTATAAAATGTTTTGTTTACAAGTTTTTGAGATACGCGAGACACAAAATTGACAGAAAGAAAGAATAATACAGAAAAAAAAGATGATTTCATACAGTTACAAGGAGTTCGGATAACTAATAATACAGAAAAATATTGATCCAATACAATCACAAGGAGTTATCCGCTACTAAGCGGATAACTAAAAAAAAAAAAAAAGATGATGAAACAGGACAGTTACAAGGAGTTATCCGCCATGAGCGGATAACTAATAATACAGTGTGATAATAACTCATACTATAGAGGTTATTATCCAGTAACCTTTTAGTTACTCCTCTTACAGTTATACATATCATATGGTACCATGTGGCCTAGAAAAAAAGCCCCAGACAAAGTTAACTAATTTTGTCTCAATTTTTGAAAAAGGCTAACTTATCAAACTACTTGGAATATTGTTGGCCAATCAGAAGTAAGGGTGGGTTTTTTAAATAGTTAAGATGATATGTTTTAAGTTTAGTTTTAGTTTTGGCATGAAGGTGAACAGACACAGGCCAGCAAGAGCGCCTGTTCATTAAAGAAATATACTTTTACTTTAACTTTACTGCATTTTTGATGTTCATCTTTGTCTGATAACTTTAAATATTAAACCGCTCGGACGTTTCTCCTATATGACTATATAAGCAAACCGCTCGGACTCATGCGAAGCCCGTAACATGGTGGCAGCGGTGCTGGAAACGTTTTTAACCCGTTACTATTAACATTAGACGAACTGTGCTGTGGTGGACCACTTCACAAATTTTTTTATGGATTTGTTTGACTTGAATTTTGATCTGAAACAAGACTTTACCAACATTGTGGATGACATTGTTTTCATGCCAGAAACACAAAGGGAAGGAAAACTTTCTGTCAATATCATCAATGAGTTCCAAGTTAAAGGTACATTTTTCATTTTGTGGTAAAAGTTTGTGATGCACTATAGTTTAAGTTTTGTTATATATATCTTACTACGTCTTAAGTCATAGTCATTATATATTGTAGAAGTACATTAATGCCTAAACATAAGTCAAGTAGGATCTTAAGATCTCAACAAAGTTCCATAATGAATACCGATGAAGCACAAACTTCTCAGGCTGCTTCTCAAAATAGTACTGTTGTACCAGATATACCCGAAACCACTCAAAATACTGGTAACGAGACCGACATTCCGGATATGGTACTTGATAAAATTTCTGTAGAAATTGGGGGTCAAATGATTTTGATGCACATGCATGATTGGTTGGCCTATCAAAAAATCGAAATGGAAAAAGAAAAGTTAGAATTAGAACGGAAAAAGATTGAATATGATAGAGAGATTGCAAATAAGACATTAGCACGAGACGAAAATGTTGAAACTATAAGAGCTCAAATACAACGAGAGAGTAATGATGGTCATAGCACCACAAGTTCATATGCCTCCACAAAAATAGACCGATATAAACAAAAACTAACTAATAATATCGATGCTGACGCTTATTTTACGGCATTCGAAAGTTATGCTAAAAGGGAACAATGGGAGGAATCCACTTGGGTTCGACGCATCTCCCAATGCATTGGGGGAAAGGCTCGAGACGCCATGAATACCATCATGGACGTAAATTTTGATTACGAAACCCTAAAATGTACGATACTGGAAGTGTTTCAACTGACCCCAGAACATTACAGACAAAAATTTAGGAACTTAAAGCGAAATGACAATGAAAGCATACGTTCCTACATTACAAAGGTTGGGCATAATTTTGATTGTTGGGTGAGATACTCTGGCATTGCGGCTGATGATGCGGCAGGTATTTCGCAATTAATAATACGCGAACAGGTTTTAGAGAACATTCCCAATGATATGCGCCAGCATTTACTTCAAAAGAAAGTATTAAATACAGCTGACTTTGCCAGAGAGGCGGAGGAGTATGCCAGCATAATACCTAATTATTGGCAACGCCATAAGCTAAATAATAAGCAAATAGGCACAAATAGTCATTACAGACCGCAGCCCTACAATAGCAAACCACCAAGGTTTGACAGACCGACTTACAACAGGCCAAGGTTTAACCCGCCTCCTTCTGCACCAAATCACAGTGCATTTAACAGGCCGGCTACAAATCCACAAAATCAGCATCAATTTAGACCAAACTTTAATGCTAGCTATCAGCAAGATCTGAATTCATTAAACAGGCCATTTATTCCTCAACAACCTCCCCGATTTAGCAACAAACAAGGTCGGCAAAATCAAAATCAAAGACAAAAAAATCAACGACCGCACGATTCCTTAAAGTGCATCACGGTGCATAGTGGCTCATCAAAGACTTACGCCCGTATTCTTAAACCGGACTTTAGTCGTAGTTCGAGCTAAAACTAAAAAAATGACGTCATTTTAATTCATAAAACGAACTTCAACTAAATCACCGACTAAATCAGGCCAACCTCGACTAAATCAAGACGGATTTTGATCGATTTTTTTAGTCCTGGAGGGGGCAGACTAAATGGTCGACTAAATGGTTTTTAAACGATGTTTATAAAAAACGTAACAGTCATTGAGTTGTTATATTGGCCAGATATTGAAGAATGAAATATCTATATTTATATTAGCTTAATTAAATATACATTGGTATAAATTATAATAATGAAAATCATCTTTATTTACAACTGTATACAAATTACATTATTTTCTTCGCGCAAGTCCGACTTGAGCTACGTCACGCCATAGCGACAATGGGAGATGCGGCAATTCACCACGCGATGGAATGTTTAGGGGGCCTAGCGCTTTCTTGTCACGCTATGAAGTGCGTGGTTCGTGGCGATCATACTTTGTTGGGGCCTAGAAAATATAAAAGTTACCGTACCGCCATGGTTCCTAAATATATTTTTAAGATTTTATTTGTTGTTAATCAAATATACTTTACTGTTAAATTAATACTGATATTGTTCTAATAATTAACGATTAAAATTATTTTTCATGTATATAGTCCTGATGCGTAAAAAGTGTTGTAAGAAATGAAAAGTGATATCAATGCGCAAAATTTCGTCTGCTCCTCAAATACTCTCTTGTCATTGGCCAATGTATAGCCTTTGTTACCCAGACGTGTGCAACTCGACTAAAAGCTCGACTTCATTAAGTCGAACTGCAAACTTCGACTACTTCGTTTTTGAATCGAATTTGAAGTAATAGCTCGAACTACGACTTTTCCAAGTCGAACTTCGAACTACGACTAAAGTCCGGTTTAAGAATACGGGCGTGAGCCTTTGAACAAAGCTTTCTTAATTAATGGTATACTTGAGGGTAAAGCCATAACATTTTTGAGAGACACAGGATCGTCAATTACATTGATTGATAAACAGTTTATTCCCCAAAAGAGTCTCACAGGTTCGTATACCTTAGTCCGAGGCATAGGCCGCACTAACATAGAAATTCCTACCGCTGAGGTACATATTACCACAGAAAAAATACCTACTACCAAAGTTATCGTTGGTGTAATAGAAGGCCTTGGTAGTGATGGTCTATTGGGCAATGATCTAGACCCAGAAAATAAATGGGACAAACCAAAAGATGTACTAGTAGTTACTAGAGCACAAACTCGTGTATTGCCCGAAATAAAAGCTCAGGATTGTATTAGACAATATCTTGAACAAAATCAAACAACATCAGAAAATGTGGCACTTAATTTCAAAGAATCACTTGATTACAATTTGCCAAACACACCAGAGGCAAAATCCTTGTTGCACAGCGACATTAAAGACTTGATAAAACTACAAGAAAAAGATGAAACATTGAAATTCATTCGAAGTGAGGTAAAAGATAAATCATGCACAAAAGATCAAGATGTCTGTTTTTATAAAGAAAATGGGATTATAATGAGAAAATGCCAACCACAGACACGTTTCCGCAAACAAATCGATGACCAAATAGTTGTACCACAGGAGTACAGAGAACACATTATAAATATAGCTCATGACAAAACTGGACATCTAGGTGTCCAAAAGACACAGGATAGGATAACCCAACATTTTTATTGGCCTGGAATAAACCATCAAGTTAGAGAACATTGTAAAACATGTCCTCAATGTCAGTATTTGACAAAAACAAAGAAACAAAAACAACTATTGCGACCATTACCAATCATTGATATTCCGTTTAAAAGAATTTGAATAGATATTGCAGGTCCATTTTGTGTTACAGAGGATGGAAATAGATATCTTTTAGTATTGTGCGACTATGCAACTAGATATCCAGAAGCCATTGCAATAACCGATCAAACCGCGGTAACTGTAGCACAGAGTTTAATCACTGTATTTTCGAGAGTGGGTTTACCTAGTCAAATTATTCATGACCAAGGTACCAACTTCATGTCTCAAATTATCGTAGAACTATGCAAAAAATTGAGAATTGAGAAAATTCCTACTACGCCTTATCACCAACAGACTAACGGACTTACGGAGCGTTTTATAGGTACACTGAAACTTATGATAAATTCGCTGTCTCATGTCCAACGAGAAAACTGGGATAGGTATATTCCATTGCTGTTATTCTCTTATAGAGAAGTACCGTGTGAATTCACAGGATATTCACCATTTCACTTACTATATGGTAGACAAATAAGGGGTCCCTTAAGCTTAATTAAGCAAGGATTCCTTGGCGAGAACACTCAAACAGACATACCTTCACACTTGTTAGGGATAGCTCACAACTTAACTAAATGGATGGCTAGTGCAAATCACACTAAACAGAAAAAGCAACAGAAAATGAAATCTTATTACGACAGAACTGCAAAAGATATACACTATAAAGTCGGTGAAGAGGTCTTAATTTTCCTCCCAGAAGGCGCGGGAAAGTTGGATTCGAAATGGCAAGGTCCATATAAAATCACTAAAACGGTTGGTGAGGTGGATTATGAAATACATATGCCTGATAAACGTAAATCTCATAGAATTATACATGCTAACTTAATCAAAAAATGGTACACACAAGAAGACGCTCGGCAAATATCTCAATGTTACTGTGTAACTGGGGTAATTCAAGAAATAGGCAATGAATCACTTGTTCAGCCTGTTGATTATGATCTCGAAACACAATTTCTTGATGACAGTATAGGTCCATCCTATAAACAAACACAAACATGGAAAGATGTAAAAATTGCAGACTCCATTTCTACAAAACAAAAACGGGAACTAACCAATACACTTAATACGTGGCAAGATCATTTAAATCATTTAGATATTGTATTAAGTAAAATTTCAGAAGCTGGTCTTACTATTAAGCCATCTAAATCGAAATTTGCTAACAGCACTGTAAACTACCTTGGACATACCATAGGGGATGGCCAAATAAAGCCTATGTTAGATAAGATAGAGTCGGTAGAGAAATTCCCTACCCCTCAAACTAAGAAGAATGTCAGGTCATTTTTGGGATTGACAGGGTATTATAGGAAGTTTATTCTACACTATGATGACATAGCAAGACCCTTGATAAACTTGACTAAAAAAGCCGAACCTAAGAGACTAAATTGGACGTCTGAGTGTGATAAAGCATTCACAGATTTAAAATCTCAGCTTATTGCTCACCCCATTTTAAGAGCACCAAACTTTGATAAACCATTTTTACTACAAACTGATGCATCGAAAACAGGAATTGGAGCTGTTTTAAGCCAGTTAGATAATGATTATAATGAACATCCTATTGTTTACCCTAGTAAAAGGATGTTGCCCAATGAGTTAAATTATTCAGTTGCTGAACAAGAATGTTTAGCTATAGTATGGTCAATTAACAAGTTACGATATTACTTACAAGGGCACAAATTTACAGTTATAACTGACCACAAGGCGTTGAAATGGCTTGACAATACCCGCCATTCAAATAATAGACTAATGAGATGGTCAATGACTCTACAACAATTTACTTTTGATATACAATACCGCAAAGGTATAACAAACACCAATGCTGACAGTTTGTCACGTCGATGTTAGTAATTCAGGGAACATATGGTACATTGCATTATTTTAATTTATAGTTAAGTGAGTACACAAGCTTCATCAGCCCAAAATGTGTATGTTATAAGGATTATCACAAATAATCCCACTTTATATAGTAAAATTAAGTATTAACATACAAACGAAAAGATTCTCACAAAGAATCTATATATATTGTGACCATTATAACAATTGTGTCTAATTGGTTAAAAAAAAAAAAAAAAAAAAAAAAAAATTATAATATCTATATTGTCGGTAAAGATTATATTTAGCATCACCAACTAACAATTGGCCAGAGCACTTCACAATATTGAAGGTTATTATGTACTACCAACTTATACTTGGTATTAGACACTTTACTGTATTGTAGTACATCTGATTTATTATGATATTATATTATTTAAGATTTAGAATTAAGTATAAAGTGCATCTCGAACTGTTGCCATAAAGTGGTATGAATGTGACCATTAACCGTATCATCTTCTTTTATACAAACTTTGAACACTGTGACCTGTTTATGAACTCTTACATTTATGATTGACAGCAGTACAACAGTGAAATGAGGAGCATTGAAGAAAAACTTTTATGTAATTAATTTGATTGATATTTTATTTTTAACAGCGTGATTTTTGCAGAACTGCAGAACACTTTATGATTTTGAAGTTAAATTTAACACAGTGGACACCATACCATTGATGAACAATAACTTGAACAATTGATGATAGAGCAGTAGAAATTATAAACACTGCATTTTTAATTTTAATACTGAAAGCTGAACATTTGAAACTACTTTGAACATTTTCAGTTTTATATTCTCATATTATATTGGTTTAGTTATTAAGTACTGTAGTTAAGGACATACTATTTTTAGAAGAGTGACACACTCTTTTATTCAGTAGGGGGGTGTGATAATAACTCATACTATAGAGGTTATTATCCAGTAACCTTTAGTTACTCCTCTTGCAGTTATACATATCATATGGTACCATGTGGCCTAGAAAAAAAGCCCCAGACAAAGTTAACTGGTAATTTTGTCTCAATTTTTGAAAAAGGCTAACTTATCAAACTACTTGGAATATTGTTGGCCAATCAGAAGTAAGGGTGGGTTTTTTAAATAGTTAAGATGATATGTTTTAAGTTTAGTTTTAGTTTTGGCATGAAGGTGAACAGACACAGGCCAGCAAGAGCGCCTGTTCATTAAAGAAATATACTTTTACTTTAACTTTACTGCATTTTTGATGTTCATCTTTGTCTGATAACTTTAAATATTAAACCGCTCGGACGTTTCTCCTATATGACTATATAAGCAAACCGCTCGGACTCATGCGAAGCCCGTAACATACAGAAAAAAAAAAAAAAAAAGATGATGAAACAGGACAGTTACAAGGAGTTATCCGCCATAGTGCGGATAACTAATAATACAGAAAAAAAAAAAAAAAAAAAAGATGATGAAACAGGACAGTTACAAGGAGTTATCCGCCATAGTGCGGATAACTAATAATAATAAAGATTTCATACAATAACAATAGGTGATCATTTTATTCTAAATGATCACCTAATTAAAATCATGTGGCTTGAAACAAATTTTTCTTTTGCATTACGAATGGAGTAACACTTTTAACAGATATTGAACAGAAGTGTTTTTTATCGATGTTTTTGTATGCGACACTATTTCGCTGTGCTCCACTGGCGCCATATTGGATCAATGGAGCACTATGTATTAACATATGAAAATATATTAACATTTCTTTTGAATTAAAAAAAGGACTTTTCGATTCAAAAATATTTGGTGCACACATTTTTTTCACGTGTTTTATGTTTTTCCAGCCTTTTCTCTAGTAATTTTACCAACTTTTAAACAATTTCGACTTACGAAAATTACGTCATACGAGCACGTCGATTTGGACAATTTGAGCGCGTTTTTGATGCAAATAGTTCAAAAAGTCGTCAAATTATGCTTTTTTTAAACAGTCATAGTTTCTAAACTAAATGGTGAAAGTTATTTTTATTACATAATCATCTCCACTTATCCGTTTTCCATTTTTACCCAGATTTTGATATTGTCTAGGTCAATCAACTAACTTTCGCATGAGTTAAAAATATTTTAATTTTTATGACGTCATCATGTCTAAAAATGTAAATAACGTGAGTCACTTATTTTCATCTTTACAGTAAATTTCAATCTGTTATACTTATAGCTCGTCATGAATAAAAAGTGAAGCTATTGGATTGTTTGTAGTACGAATTCTTGTGAATATTTTGCCAATCAGATGTTGTGACGTCATCATATGGCCAGTTGAATAAAAAAAGTCGTAAAAAAGAAATATTTTTATAGAATCTGTAAATTCAAGGTGTTATCAGGATTTTGTATGATTTTGGTCGGATTTTGTGTACACTAGTACCATATTGTAGGGTCTTCGCTTTCGAGGTATTCGATCTTTGCTTCGATATCCTCAAGCTCAAGCCCGATCTTCTGTGTGGTCTTGATTGTTCCCCGCTAGCCTATTATCCCAAATCATTAAAATTGTAATTTTATAGTTCTATGATGGGTAGGCTGGCGCTAGTTCCGTTTCGCACCTGTTTTTATTTCGACTTCCTTCTGACAGACTTATTGTGAATGCCACACCTTATAATTGGGCCTCATAACTACTTTTATGAAGAAGACATGTTTCTCGCATACCGTTCGCGAATTTAGCATACTCGATCGAAGTTCAATATTTTCGTTTCTATGGAGCGCCAAAAGAGCAATTATAATAAATAGATGGTTAAAAACTCAGTGGAATGCATCTTCTTTTAATGCATCTAGGCCTATTATTGAAATACACATTTAATTTCAATATTATTTTGTCAATAAAAATGCTGTAACATGTTACTGCTAATAATGTGCTGTTTTCAAAAATATCAACCGAACCTAAATTAGCATCACTACCTATCACAGGCCTAAGGGTATTATTTAGATCATTGAGGTATAAACCTATACATGTAATCTAATATCATGATGAATTTGTCGATTTTTATTCTTAAAAGTTAACGAAAACCATGTACAGTATCAACAGTAACATTTTTGTTGCATTGACATTGACAATGACAAAATATATTAAAATTGAACGTAATCTTCACCAATAAATGCCTTAACTATACGCATTATAATACTGAGTTTTTAGCCATATTATAGTTGCTCTTTTGACGCTCCATAGAAACAACAACATTGAACATGGAGTATGCGAAATTCATCAACTTAAAGGACTTATTATAATTTGTTAATTTTTGTGTGATCTCCTTCGTAAAAGTATTTTTGAGGGCTAATTCTAAAGTGTGGTATTCACGATAAAGTTACTCAACACATTTTGAGTCGAAATTAATGACGAAACGAAACTAGCGCCGGTAGGCTAGCCCTCCTAGGCCACTAGTACTACTACAACTTACAACGGAAGCCTAGGCCCTAGTAGCTAGGCCTAGTCTAGGCTATTTAGCCTGGATCGGTTATCAGACGATCGGGACCACGGACGATCGGGCCCAGACGATCGGGCCCACTTCAAGACGATCAGGCCCAAATCATGAGACTATCGGGCCCATCAAGGGTGAAAGACGATCGGGCCCAGAGACGATCGGGCCCAGAGACGATCGGGCCCAGACGATCGGGCCCAACAAACAAGACGATCGGGCCCAAAACATTCTCGAGAAAATAAAAAATTTTTAAAAATAAATAAATACGCGAATACAAACAACACAATAATAACAATCAAAATCAATCACATTTATTCAAATCGAGAGTATTGGTAAGAAATTCTTAAAACCAGTTGTGGGAAAATAGGGTAAAATTATGATAAAATCAGAAAAAATATAATTTATTACTTTTAAATTAAAATCTTAAGTAGGGCCAGGCCTACGCAAGAAAAGCACGTTGACACTGAGCACTAGGAATGAAAAATGATGAAATGTGGCAAATTATTTTGTATATCACAAAAGACTATCAGGCCCAACGCTAAGACGATCGGGACCAACTGGTAAGACGATCGGGCCCAACGCGGTTCTGAAAACACTGGACGATCGGGCCGCCCAACTGGTATGACGATCGGGCCCAACGCTGAAGACGATCGGGACCACGTTTTCTGGGCCCGATCGTCTTGGGCCCGATCGTCTGTTCCCCCCTGGATCACCTTTTTTAGCCTAGCCTAGCCTAGCCTAGTAGGCCTACTACCCCTAGGCTAGGCCTAGGCCTAGACCTACTTATTTTAGGGCCTACTAGGCTAGGCTAGCTAGCTAGGCCTACTATTTATTATTATACAGACCTTAAAGGGGCATCATACATATTGAGACCTAGCTAGGTAGGCAAGTCTGTATAAATTCAACTAAAATATAATAAACTAGCTAGAAGCTAGGCCTAGGCTAGATAGAAACCATTGTCATCCGCCGGCGGCTAGCTTTATCGCCACAACAACACACAAAATACAAACATCCGCCAATTCGTATGGAACGCCGTTCGTTTACGCAACATTTCGATGATATGAATTTTGGAAGGATCTAAATCTCCCTACTCCTCCAATCCAGGAGATCTTCTACGCATGTGTAGATATTTACTACTTCATCATATATGTATCGTATTTTACTTGCGGTCCGGCCATGCAGTATTTACTCACACGTCGCTTATTTTATACCGTATTACACAGTACTTAAATATATGTATATCCCTTTCCCAGACATCCCACAGCTATATACATGGAATTAAAGTGTAGGCCTACCAAACATTTTTGAAAAAGATATTATTAGATATCATAATCGGGTTATGTTTATGCTGTAGGAAAAAGGAGAATCAACGTAAACGAATACTAATCCACTGTACATAGCCGTATACCTGCCCTGACGTATGACAAATAAGATATTGATTATTTGTCATCCTTCAGGGCAAGTACGGTATTGTATGATTCCACTGTACATAGCCGTATACCTGCCCTGACGTATGACAAATAAGACATTTATTATTTGTCATCCTTCAGGGCAGGTATTGTATGATTCCACTGTACATAGCCGTATACCTGCCCTGACGTATGACAAATAAGACATTTATTATTTGTCATCCTTCAGGACAGGTATTGTATGATTCCACTGTACATAGCCGTATACCTGCCCTGACATTATTTGTCATCCTTCAGAGGGCAGGTAGTGTATGATTCTACTGTACATAGCCGTATACCTGCCCTGACGGTGCCCTTTTTTTAGAGGTTCAATATTTTATTCGTGTGACATATTTGTGTGTATATTAGTATGTACAGAGTAGGCTACACTAACCCCAAAAATTAAAACAGAAATTTATCACAATGAGCGCGATGTTAAGTTACGGCGGCCGATCAAAGAGCATCGTGAGAGGTGGTGACGCGTGATGATCTCTACTTAAACTTCTAAAAATAGATCGTTTCACATACTACAGAGGGCGCATGTAAACTTTTTACGATTCAACTCCGCGTACGTTACCATGCGCGCTAATTGACGCGATTATTTGTCCATTGGTAAACACATTTTTATGTATTATTATTCTGAAAATAATTGAACTGTAAACATAATTCTTTTGAGTATTTGTTTATTTACATATCATTCCATCAGATCAACTATTTTTTATTTCCATTACATCCAACCAAACATGTAAAAAATGTAGTTAAAATATCGTACTAGGGCGCGTACGACCATACGCGGTAGATTGTTTACTCAAAAATCATCGAACGGGTCCTTACACTATTCAACCTTGTTTTTGTAGTTGAGCCTCTCATGACCTGGGATTTGTTTGTCTTCCTACGCCAAGATAATATAGTTCTACAAGCCATGTGCTTTTTTCTCTGAGAAATATTTATTATAAGTGCCAAAAAAATGTTTTTTTCTCGATAAAATAACAACTTTTAATTTTGCATCGTTATCCCTGCTAATAAGGTGTTATTTCCGGCAAACTAGAAAGGTGCCATTTATCATGGATTTTGCGTGCGAGAGTGCCATTTCCGGCCATCTAAGTGTGTCCTGTAACAAAATTCGCTTCGCCACAACCCCCACCATGGGGGGGGGGGGGGCTGTGGCTCAAATACTCAATATCTGATGTGCCCTTTTTATTGGCGGACCCCCCCCCCCCCCCTCTCAAAAAAATGTCTGGATCCGCCCCAGACATAGCCGCATACCTGCCCTCTGACGTATGACAAATAAGACATTTATTATTTGTCATCCTTCAGGGCAGGTATTGTATGATTCCACTGTACATAGCCGTATACCTGCCCTGACGTATGACAAATAATTAGACATTTATTATTTGTCATCCTTCAGGGCAGGTATTGTATGATTCCACTGTAGGCCTACATACGGCTATGCACAGTGGAATCATACAATACCTGCTCTGAAGAAGGATGACAAATAATAAAATGTCTTATTTGTCATACGTCAGGGCAGGTATACGGCTATGTACAGTGGAATCATACAATACCTGCCCTGAAGGATGACAAATAATAAATGTCATGTAATTTCATGTATATAGCTGAGGAGGATGGTCTGGGAAAGCGATATATATCTATATATAAATTTATGTAAGGGCAAAAATCTGTAAATCGAGCGTTATTTCTAGAATGTTTACTCGAATCGTATATAAAGTTGGTTAAGGCTGGTTTCCTGTCGACGTAAGAAGTCGAATTTTGCAACGATTCTTGCGTTTCATACGTTTCTTACGTCTCTGAGAAAAAATTGACGTCGTTGACGTTAGTCAAGATCGTGTCGGGCCGCAGAGAAACATCTGTAGTTATGCTGCTCCCGAAAGTTGAAATTTTGGCTGTGAAACACACGTCGTATGCTTACGTCGATTTTAGTGTTGTTACGAAAGTTGAAATTTTTTTCTTACGTCGGTCGGATTTATGACGTATTTGAAACAACATCTCTGATTGGTGTTTCTTTTTAGAGCGGGTTTTATCATTTTTCGCGCAAAATGTTGAATGTTGTTATTGTAGCCTACCTGTCAGTGCAGCACACCAACATGTTATTTTCAGTAGATAAGCTAGGCCCTAGTATTAGTAAAATACTTAATTAATACTGTACGGTACCGTAGGCTACTAATAGGAATTGATTTGACCAAATAATCAAACTAGCCTAGGCTAGTAGGCCTATGTATTATTTGTATGAATCAAAATATGAATTAATTATCCTGGCCCTCTAGGCCTAGCCTTAAATAGTTTTCAAAATTAAAAAAAGGCAAATCATTTCGAGATCATCCTATTATTATTAGACCTACCTAGGCCCTAGACTATAGGCATTGGCCTATTGGCCTATAAGCATATCTAATCGAGCATGAGATAGTACTACCGCAGTAAGATACCCATTATTTACTGGCCTATAATCTATATATAAATTTACGTAAGGGCAAAATTCGGTAAATCGCGCTTTACTTCTAGAATTTTTACTCGATGGTATATAAAGTTGGTTCGTACTTTCGGTACTGATTTTAACCACCTGATGTAACCCTGTTTACTAATTAAATTAAGTTAGATAATTAGTTATTGACGATTAAAACGAATTTAGGTTCAACGATTTGCCCAATAGGGGTGTTTTCCGATCGTGGTATACACTGTCTAATAATGGATGTCCATCTTGAAAAATACCCGCCACAAAAATGCGAGGAGGCTTCGCATTTTCCTATCTCCTCCTACGATAATTGTTTTTAATAGCTGAAAACCGGTTAAACAGCTAGAGTACAGCATCATAATGTTGGAGACAGGCCGATTTTCTTTAAAAAATACTATTTTGATTTAATATACGATTATACAAATGTATTGATTTGCGATGAATGGAACATCCCAATCTCTCAGTCTGCCAGAGTTTGGTTTAACACAAGTAGGTAAATTTATGAGCCCTTGGTTTAACACATACGGTAGCCAAATATATGGGCCCTTTGAGAATAAACTTGAACAATACTGTAAATACCTATTATAATTACCTATTTTTGGTCCTCATTTGAATCGAACATTTCTTACTGTGAATGTTCGTACTGTTAGATGTAATATAAAAATATATACAAATAAACTTATTACTGAGATTGTGGATAGGCTCTACTGTTAGATATATAAACATATTATTATATACAAATAACCTATACTGACAGTTCCTTCTCAACGTTTGTATTAATTAATAATTACCAAAAATATAAACGTCGTAGTGGTGTATCGTGACTATATTTCAATCGATTATGACAGTGACAGTTTTAACAAAGTATTAAATCGCAAATATTTTACTGTATTTAGAGGTATATTATTTATAGGCCTATAAAACATGAAAAAAATATTTCGTTACTGAGTGCATAAAGAATATATTTAAAAATTGTTCCTCTTTGCATCTATCCGCTTTCCCATCCCTCAACCCTAAAACTCCCTGATTAGAACATGATTAGGCTAAAATTATAGTAGTAAATACATACAAATGTTATTGTCCGGCTTTATTTCACTATAAGGACATACACATTACGTCATAACTCTTGTCGCTCATTGGTTGCTTGTTACGATTGCGCTTACGTCTCTTGCGAAAGTTGACTTCAAGTCAACTTTCGTAAGAGACGTAAGAAACATGACGCAAGGGCGTTCATTCAAGCGTAAGATAAAAAATCCCGGTTTCCTGTAAAATCGGAAGAAAACGTCGTAACGCAACAATGGTTAGGTCATCGGTTTCCTGTAAAATCGTTTGTCGTTACCATTTTTCTTACGTTGCGTCGATTTTATAAATTTTCGATCGTAATCGGTTTCCTGTAAAATCCGCATTTCTTACGACAAATCGACGTAGTCGCAACAAAAGTGATGTTCATACGTCGACAGGAAACCAACCTTTAGAATCTCGGTACTGATTTTAACCACCTGATGTAACCCTGTTTACTAATTAAATTGAGTTAGATAATTAGTTATTGACAATTAAAACGAATTTAGGTTCAACGATTTGCCCCAAATAGGGGTGTTTTTCGATCGTGGTATACACTGTCTAATGGATGTCCGTCTTGAAAAATACCCGAAGACAATAATACGAGGATGCTTCGCATTTTCCTATCTCCTCCTACGATAATTGTTTTTAATGGCTGAAAACCGGTTGAACAGCTCGAGTACAGCATCATAATGTTGAAGACAGGCCGATTTTCTTTAAAAAAATACTATTTTGATAGATTTAATATACGTTTATATAAATGTATTGATTTGCGATGAATGGAACATTCCAATCTCTGTTACACAAGTGTCTATTCCCTCAAGCGTCGTAAAGGCAAGTACTGTATACTCATAACAGAAATTCGATCCATTTTTTTTCCAATCTGTTCTGCAGAGGTTGGATATTATTTTTTTTTAACGGATAATGAGCTAGCGTTTTCAGTCGCCGTATATTATGTACAAATCTTTATTATTGCATTTAAACCACCCACATCATCACCCTTCCCTCACTGGCATGAGTAGCGTTGTAAAGCCAGTAGAGGATAAGCCTATACGGTGCATCACATGCCCTAAACGCAGAACAACTTTGGTGGGTAGGGTAGGAACCAACTTAATTATGAATTGGCTCTAAGAAACAATTGAAAACCATTAGGCCTACTAATTAAGTTGAGTTAGATAATTTAATATTTATTGACGATTAAATCGAATTTATGATTTTCCCCGAATAGAGGTGGTTTTCACAAATTGTTTAACATTATATATAAACATACGTCATAGTGTATCGTTACATGTACTGTACTATTTCAATCGACTACGACGGTGATAGTTTCAACAAAGTATTACATCGCAATGTTTTACTGTGTTTAGTGGTATATTATTTGTAAAACATGAAAACAATTAATATTTCGTTACAAAATAAAGAATATATTTAAAAATTGTTCCTCTTTGCACCCATCCTCTCTTCCCCATCCCTCAACCATAATGTTACATACAAAACACAAAATAAGTTTGTTTAAATCTGACTTTTAAAACAATTGGTCTCATTTTGTGACAAGTTTCTCTTTCGGAAGTAATTCCCAGGGTGCTAATTTTAGTTGAGTACATAAATCACACTGTCTATTTATTCGTTCCTGTAAACGACATGTATTATTGTCCTGCATTATTGTACATTTGAAATCGCCAGTTTTTTAATGCTGAAATCATTATGTATTCGAGAACCATCTGTGGGCACGACCTAGATGGTACGCGAGCGAAGCGAGCGTACCATCTAGTTTATACGGTGGCCTATAAGTGTCACGGCAAAAAAATAAAAAAATAAAAAATATCACGGCAATTTTTTCAAAAAAAGCCACGGCAATTTGAAAAAAGCCACGGCAATTTGAAAAAAGCCACGGCAATTTGAAAAAAGCCACGGCAAATTGAAAATAAAACATCACGGCAAATTAAAAATAAAACATCGCGGCAATTTAACAAAAATACCAGGGCAACTTAAAGATGAAACACCACGGCAAATTAGTATTGAAACACCACTGCAAATTAATAGTGAAACACCACGGCAAATTACAGAATGCCACGGCGGAAGTGAGTTACCACGGCGGAAGTGAAACCTTTGGAATCTTCGATTTTTTCTGAGGTAAGTAATTATTTGTGCATTGATGTGGGGGGGGGGGGGGGGGGGGGGGGAGGTAGGGGGGGGGGGGGGGTAGTTGACCGGAGGGGGGGTAGTTGACCGGGGGTAGTTACCCGGGGGTAGTTATCCTAAGGGGGTAGTTGTCCTAAGGGGTGGATGTCCGGGGGGGTAGTTGTCCGGGGGGGGGGGTTGTTATCCTAAGGGGGTAGTTGTCCTAAGGGGGTAGTTTTCCGGGGGGTAGTTGTCCGGGGGGTAGTTGTCCTAAGGGGGGGTAGTTGTCCGGGTGGTAAACATCCGGGGGGTAAACATCCGGGGGGTAACTGTCTAGGGGGTAGGTGTCCTAGAACCATATATTATATTATCCTAAAAAAATGAGCTGGTAAATCCACTTGTAGGTTGAAGAAAGATTTGTAATTTTGGCTCTGGTAACTAATTTTAAAATCATATTAAATTAATATTTCCGAAACTATAAATCAGGGATAATCTTTTTATATAACTTTCAAGCAAGGAACTATTTTTTAATGATTTTCAAAAAGCACTTTACTCCATTAAAAATAAAAATTAATTAGGGGTGACTTTGCGTTGGGGCGACTTTGAGATGGGGCGACTTTGCGATGGGCGACTTTGAGATGGGGCGACTTTGTTTTGGGGCGACTTTGTATTGGGCGACTTTGCGATGGGGCGACTTTGCGATGGGGCGACTTGACTGGATCGCACTCGATCTGGGGGAAGAGGAGCCCACAGTTAGTAGTAGTGTATAGAAATGGCAGCACAGCTAGCGTTTATAGATTTTCCTCCTTATGTTATAAGATGTCTTGATGAGGTGCGGTTTGTTGTCGCCGGAGGTGGTGGACAAGCAAGGACAGGAGTTCCAAACGGAATTGTAAGTTTTACTTTTTCCTAGGCCTAGCCTAAATAGGCCTATTTTTAATGACAAGTATGATTTTGTCGACGTGGCGGTAGGCCTAGGCCTACACACCTGTGTGTGTTAGCCTTGCTAGCTAGGGATACAGGTCAACCCGTACCCATGCCAACTGGTACCTAAAGTTTGGCTTACTTAGGGCCTACTCGTACCCATCATGGGCTGGCTCGTACCCATCATGGGCTGGCCCGTACCCATCATGGGCTGGCCCGTACCCAAACATCTGACATGTCGGGGTTCATATTACATCAATCAACAAAAAGGTAAACAACATGGCGAGGACATGGCCACAGCTTTTCTCCGGTAGAAAAGTCACATTTGAAATATGACGATTTAGACACTGTAAGTAACTGATAAATAATCTGTATTTATTATAAATTAATTGTATGCTTCAAAACCTAGGGCCTATTAATTACAATTTACAATTAAAGATGGATTTTAGACAAGTTTACGTTCTATGTTTACGCCTAGCTAGATTCATTCAACACGCCTGTTGCGTTTCGAACAGCGTGTTTCGAAAAACTCAAACTCACTTCAACGATTGTTTTTATATATTTAGAAGCATATTTTTATAATTTTTATAGTATTTTGTATAATTTGTTGTCATGATTCATGCACATCAAACTGCGCATGTAAATTTGATTTATTTGTTGACAATTTGTTTACAATGACCTTGATTTTTAACCTCATGAGCGATTTAAGCGCTTATCGGGGTGAATCAGTTAAACCAACGTGTATGATCGTTTCACTAAATTATTTAATAAAAAAATTAATGGAAAACGATCATCATATGTCATTGTTTCGTTATCTACTTGACAACTATAAATGCATGTTTTTTTTTTATATATAAAGGGAAATCCCCGGTCAGCAAAAACATGTAGCTGTTATAGAGGAAACATCTGCCAAAATTTTTATCGCCTAAACAAACTGTGTATCATCATTTTACTGAATTATTGAATAAAAAAATATATGGAAAACGATCATACATCATTGCGTTGTCTATTTGGGAGGTACAGTGGATTTCGATCCAAGTCGGCCCTAAACCGTCTCGGCCAAAGTCAAGTCGGCCCCCAAGTCAAGTCGGCCCCAAGTCAACTCGGCCTCAAGTCAACTCGGCCTCACGTCAACTCGGCCAAAAAATAATCGGTCAACTCGGCCCCGTTAAAGTATGGAACGCAAAAAGTGCAAATGAAGGGGATTGATAAAATAATATTTCTTCACAATTTTTTAACTATAAATAATTCTGAATTTTAATGAATATTAATATTTAGACAATATATTTAGCAAAAAAAATAGGAATGATTTCACCAACTTTCCTTTATTTACGTTTAAAAAAATTTCAAATTGCACAATTGAAAACAACTCGTAGCTGCGCCTCCCTGCGCCTTTGGCAGCTTTTACGATATCTACAACTGCTACGTGTTTTCACTGACCAGGGGATTCCCCTTTTTTTTTAAACGCAAATCATGGACAAAAACGATGTACGATCATTTTTTCTATGGCCAAATAGTGGAACGTAGGCGCGCCTTCGTCTTCGATTTACTAAAAATGCGGTACCTGCACATGTTTTTGTAACACGCGGGTACTTATATTCATATCGGCAATGAGTTCATTTTTTTATATGATATTATTTAATTATATTATTTTTTTTATTTCTTCATTTTTTTTAAAGCGTGGATAGTAAGAATCATAATAATATTAAGCACTTTTTGCGTTCCATACTTTATTGTGGCCGAGTTGACCGATTGGTTTTTAGCCGAGTTAACGTGAGGCCGAGTTGACTTGAGGCCGAGTTCACTTGAGGCCGAGTTGACTTGGGGCTGACTTGACGTGGGGCCAACTTGACTTTGGCCGAGACGGTTTAGGGCCGACTTGACCTGCACATGTAGAGAGAGTCGGGCGCACAGTAGGCCAGAATTTGTTCAAAGTGTGCCAAAAGTCTTTACGCTTGAATACAAGTCTCCCGGATCGTCTGGGAGTCTCTCGAATTTTTAACCTGTAAAACATACATTTTCTCCCGGAATTATTAATGTTAAAAATGTGTGGTTCTTATATCTCGATACGTTACGACGAGTTGCGTTGAATTGACGGAATTCAACGATTTTGCAGGAAAATAGTAAAAATCAAGGTTAAAAAATCGTTGAAATCTGCAATCACAATATGCTACGTCAGTAGGAAGCTAATTTTTTGGAAAATGTGCATATTTTATTAATTTTATCATTAAAATTGACCAATATGGCAAGCCAAGTCCGCCAAAAGTCCTCAATCTATCCTCCATACCATTCAACAACAATGCATTTATCATCAACCCAAACCATTCATGTAAAAAATCAATGTAAACCTAAATAATTCACCGTCTAGCCACACCATTTGTTATCATTTCATTCAATTCATTGTCGTTCATCGCGAAGTAATTCATCAATAAAAAGTCATTCATCAATAAAAAGTCATTCATCATTAAGTCTCGCTCATCATTAATTCGTTCATCATCAAGTCGTTCATCCTCAAGTCGTTGATAGGGTAGCGAAAATAGCTGTGTCGCATTTATATTTATGATTTGATTTGATCACTTTATTTCAGAATAAATACTTCACAACAAAAAATAATACAAACCGGAGCTGTAGCTTGGTGGTTAACGTGCTTGCCTTCCAATCCCAAGGTCCCGGGTTCAATCCTGACCTAGTGCAGGGTTGTAACTCATGACTCTTTCAACTCCACTCCCTAAGCCTCAAATGAGACTTAGTTTATAAGCACGATAAATTATTAAATAGTTTATCCATCTTGTAATTGGCGAGTTACTCGCTGTTGGATGAAAAAAAAAAAAAAAAAAAAAAATCAAACTAAAATATGATTTTTTCCCACTTAGTGTAGAGATTTGAATATCGTAACAAATAGTTCATAGTACACCTAACCAGATCATTTTCAATATTCACAACTCTTAATCTAAAACCATAGACGCACTTGCGTACATGCTCGTAAAAAAGAATTCTCCTCGTGGCAAACATGTTACTAGCACTACAGTGCTTAGGTAAGCCTAGCAACATTCTCAATGAGTTGTTGTACACCTCCAGAGATTTAATAGTTTTTACAGTGTGGTTACACCATAACATACAACAGTACATATTAGTCCAAAACAACCTGAACAAATTCTATTTAACATTCTCATTACATCTACTAAAGCGTCTACTAAGAGTGTTACCTTGAATGCAAAGAGCTCGATACTGGCAATTAATGTCATTAGAATCATCTAAATTATTACGAAAAAATATGTCCTAGGTAAGTCACTTCATTGAGATAATCATTATTTAGCATAATATTTGATACCACTTCACCATGTTTCTTCTTTGGAGAAAAAAACCATACAGACAGATTTTTTTGCGTTATATATAACATCATGTTCTAGACCATACTGCTCACATATTTTAACCATATTTTTTAACCCATAAAAAGATGGAGCCATAATAGTCATGTCTACGCTCGCGCTAAGGTCAAATTTTCGTTCGCCAAAATGGCGAAAGGTTTTGAAAAACATTAGCCAAATTGAAAATCCTTTAGCCAAATTTAAAAAACCATAACAATTCGAAAAAAAGTTTATTAAATAAATAATGCATGTATTTTTTAAATATTTTATTTCTTTTACATTTATATTATTATTAGGTATCCCAATGAACCTGATTTTCGTTACCGGGATTTTAACACGTTCGTGAAATTTCAAAAAGTGACGTGTCTTTGAAGTTAAAAATATAATATTTCTTATGTACCCATGAGAATAAAAATTATATGCCTGGAAAGATCTTGTTTAAGGGATTATTTTTATATATTTATAATCTATGTTTATTAAATATTTTAATAAAAAACGCGAGTTCAAAATGAGGTACAAAAGCCGGCGAGCCGAAATCCGCGCGCTAAAAATAACTTTGGAAAACACCTACCCATTTTCGCACCCGATCGCACGAGGTCCATAATAGGTGGTGGAGTAATTTTTGTTGCATGTTATCAGGCTTTAAATACTCTTTATTTTGATATGTAAATCGGTTATTATTATTATGTACATCCGCCTCAAATGTCAATTTTAACGATAAAAATTGAATTTTTTAGTCTTTCTCATTATCAAAATCTGGCTAATTTAGTATTGAATTGAAGCTAATTTATATTTCTGTTTGATAAAACACATCGTTTTATTTGACTTTGCGTGGACCTCGTGCGAAGAGGCCAACAAGACCAACCCCTGAAAAAAATAATCCCAACCATAAATATCAGTGTTTACCATTTTCCTTACGGGGGGATTCAGTTCTCCGCTTATTACTAAATTACCGTCGCCCAGGCAATGTGCATGGTATGCATGTATTAGCGCGTTAATTAATGATTGGATAACCCCCGCAGTGGACTGTTCCATTTTCTGAACTAGTCTTCGCCGCACACGAGGCATGTCGAAAAATGTCACCTCTCATCATGGAATATTTGCTTCGAAACGTCAATTTTACCGATTTATTAAATTATTTAATAATTGGAATATTTATCAATCTATTATATAAAACAAGAAATGTACCGCAGAAATTTAAGAAGCTTTGAATTTGCTATGCAGCGGCCGTAACCCATTCTATGTAGGCGGCCGAAACGCGCTTTGGCCATGGTTGCCGTTGCAGTATACGCTGTTTCTTAGCTATTCAATTTAAAGCGCAACTTTCGGTTAGAATAATCGAAAGGGAAATAAAATTAAACATGTTAACATTATACTATTGAGGTAATTACTTTGTTAAATTTAAAATTCCCCTTTTTAAATAACAGAACAGCCTCGTTTATGGAAGTATTCGTCCACATGTTTCTGTTTACATTTTCTTCTCGAAGTTCATTTTCTACGTCGAAGAATAGGTAGGGACTTCCCCTTTTATTCGCTCATCATCACGTCGACGACGGCCGGCCACGAACCAATTAAAACGTCATCGAGGCACGCTCTGCGCATGTTTAAACAGAACTAAAAAAATTAACACGGCGATCGTGACGTCGTCACATAAAATGCTGTTGTGGTAAAAAGTGTACCCGAGTCAGAAAGTACCGAAGTGTGGCGAATTCTCGCTCCCATAAGAAGTCACGCCGACCAGGCTAGGCCTAGGCTTGGTAATGTATTTTCGCCAATTTGGCGAACGAGGCAATAATTATTTTCGCCAAATGGAGACTCCAGTCGCCATTGGCTAATTGGCGAGCGGTTAGCGCGAGCATAGCATGTCATGTTTATAATGCAACTATTAATAGATAGATTGAATATGTAATTTGTTTTTAACTGTATAATAATACTGCTAATATATATTTGTTTATATATTTTATGTTACGATATAGTATTTTTATATTTTTGTTTATTTTGATGGTTATTCGTATTTTTATAAGATCTTGTATTTTTGTATTCATGACTTTTTATATATTTTTAATTAATGGTTTGAGAGCTTGTTAACGAAAAAAATTTCCTTTTGGACCAATAAATTTTTGTATTCTGTATTCTGTATCAGCATAACTTAAATTATTTAGGACAATATTTGTTCTACACCCGTAACAGAGAGTGTTACATTCAGATCATCTATGTAAACATTTTGCCACGTATAAACATTTTGCCACGTATAAAATTCAACAACTTGTTTTATAATATATTAAGACAAGTATACATGTATGGTCAGATGACTTAAGGCTATCTCCGGACAATTGAATTAATACAGATTCTAGTACCTTAGATACCACACTAGCTAAAGATATAGGATAATAATTGCTTTTACTCGTAATGTCACCTGATTTAGATTTTAATATCGAAACAATTACAACATAACTCGGCAGACACATGGCCATGACGAATCATTAAATTAAAACATAAGGACAGCAGAACCGTTAGGCTCTTGCTAGCGTAATTTAAGTTTTCGTAGCTCAACATATCATTTCCCGGGGATTTACCACTAGATAAATCTTTAATAATGGCCGCTACCTGTTGGAAATTTACCTCAGTCACAACCACAATCTTCATTCCTTATTACTATCATTGTGAACACAATTAAACTGCTTTTCAAAATGAGCGGTCCAGTGGTTACATATCATATACACCATTAACATTATCCAAAGATTCTGTAAGAACTGGAGTATATGAATTAGACTTACCTTTTTCCAGAAATCAGCATAGTCAATATTTGATAAAGACTGAGCCATAGAATCAGCCCTATGCTGTTCTTCTTCTTCTGATTTACACTTGCGTAATATCATTTTGAATTATGATCTTGTCACACGCATCACCTCAAATAATGAACCAGATTTAGGCTTGCCAATAGAAGGAATGCTTCTCTGGCCACTTTATGGTATTCTGCGACATTTTCATTCCACCCTGGAATGTGGGTCCCATTTTTTATTTTCTTATTTTTAAAACACATTTTGGAGGCACTTGAAGTGGATGGAATATAATGTAAAAAAGGGCCTAACCTAGAAATAATTGCGTACAAAGGTTTTTAAGTGGATTTCACTTCTTCATCATGTACTGGATCTGAGAAAAAAAGTCCCGAAAAATCTGAGCCCGCGAAAGGTCATTTTGGGTCATTATAAGGTCATTTGAGGTCAAAAGTTACAATATCACGTTTTTGGACATAAAATATTTTTCCAACATCGTTTGTACCTTGATATTGGTGTCAAAATAAAGCGTATTAAATTTGAAATTCAGTGAATAAACTTTATTGATTACTAGTACATTTTAATATTTATTTAAAGCTAATTAACTATTTTTTATGCACTTTTTTACAAAAAATTGTTTTTCAAAAAATATTCAATGACATTTTATAGCTCACTAGGAAGCTTAAAATGTTTCAATGTTTTCCTAAAAATATCTGTAGGACTCCAAGACACTAGAGTGAAATTTTCAAAATCATAGCCTCAATAATGAGGAGTTGAGCACTTTTTAAAACTTTGTGATTTGAAATAAATGTATTTTAACCCATTTGACAAAAAAACCCACGAAGGCCCCTTTGGGTTTCCATACCTAATGTTTCTTGAAATAGAGCTTTCTGATTGGCTGTAAGTTTTATGCAGCCTGGAACCAGCATCACTACACCGCCAGAAAAATTTTTTGTCAAGAGTTTTATCATTATTTTGCAGGTTTGTGTTTATGTTCATTATGTTTAGATAAGACAGATAATTAATTGAATAATGTAATTATTACCAGATATCTATGATTAGACCTATTACTAGGCCTAGGGTAGAGGGCGCGCTACTCGGACATTGTTGTTTGTCGGACACGTGACACTGTTTACTTATGAATATGTATAAAATATTGACCAATCAAATAATTTTTCCTCATGAATTATTCATTACCGATGTCACGTCGCTGGGTAACCCAAAAAAATTACAATTTTCCATGAACATCGCTTCTAAAACCAATAATTTATGTAAGGTAAAGTTCAAGGTCACACGTGATTTTGGGTTTTTAAAGAAACTTATAAGGTCATAGGTCTATAAAATCTACACCAAACTTATTTAAAATGTGTAAAAGTAACCCAAAATTTGATTTTAATAGTTGGTTCTTAACTCTTACTTCGTTGTTAAAAAAATAAAAAATGGCCGCTACACGTGGATATGGCTGATAGAGGGCTTCGAATACCAAGAACCAAAATGGTACCCCTGTTTTAGAAGTCGGACAGTAGGTGGCGCTATATATAAAAACATTGAATTAATCACTAAAATTAATTAGTGGATCGCATTTTTTAAAGTAATTCAATATCTCTATAAAAATCAAATATTATAAATAATTTTTTGTAAATATAAAGAATAAAATGATTATATTTGTATATTAAAAAAAAAAAAAAATTTTTTTAATGAAATAATGTGAAATATAAACAAAACATTGAGGGCGTCCGAGTACCAAAAAACGCGTCCGAGTACCGATCCTTGAAGGACTAGGTAATCCAGGGCCCTTCTAGATATGAATTTAGTTGCTGTTTTTGGCGACACTAAATTATTATTACAGTTATATTTGTAAGTTTCTATTAAAATTCTAAAAGTTTGTCTAAATGTACAATTTTAGCAATTGTGTACATTATAGTGTTAACCGTCCGAGTACCGCACCCCCTACCCTAGGCTCTGATGGTTACTAGGTCTAGCTGAGCTAAGCCAGCTAGGTAGGAAGGGGAGGCCTCCTAACCTAGCTAGGCCTAGCCTAGGCTGGGTAAGGGGTTCTAGGTAGTAGGAGCCTGTAGACTTAGGTTGAGGCCTTTGTCTCGTCTGACTAAAAAGGGACCTACTTCAATACTCACCTAGGCTTATATAAATATAAAGTGATATTAGGGTATTATACTTTATAAATCATTAACTTTAAAATTAAACATTTAAATCATTTTTTCAACGTAGGTGCCTTGTACCTTTGTCACTAATGATTTGCTATTACAACTACAGTACTGTAAAACTATTATCTGGCTGTTTAAAATGCATTACTGTATTCCTTTATATAATATTTTAAACTATAAATAGGCCTAATATACTTGACTTGTCTACGAACTGACCCAGGTGGTTAAAAATATAAACATTTTACAGTTTACTAAATGTACTGTATGCTTTTTTTTTAAGTCTCATTATGGAAGCGAGTTCCAGTGGTTTGACAACATGTCCATTTTGTCATGGATATTTTCATGACAAAAATAATGTTGCAACGATCAAATTACAAAAAGGAGTTGACACGATAAATACCATGAGTAAAAACAGAGGGGATAGCATCCATGTAACCATAGGACAACAAATACACAAAGATTGTAGAAAGAAATATACTCATCCATCGGAAGTAAGATTTAAGTTTTACATTATATTTTGTTTAATACAGTTTATAGCAATAACTTCTTATGATAAACAGATAAACATTTTTAATCATATTTTGTAAATGATTACTGAATACTACAATCTCCATTACTTGTCAACAGCTCCCAAAGAAAGAAAGCTCTTCAAGGACTGCTGAGAAGAGGAAAAGTAGGGCGGATAGTAGTGCTTTTATTAGTAGTACTGACTGTGTATTCTGTGGAACTACAGTTGATGCCAACAGATCTGAATTTAGCTATGTGAAAACTTCTGGAGTTGTTAAATCAATTAAAGAAATCATTACAAATGTTCGGAAATTTGACACATGGTCATTGGCTGTCAATGCTCGGATAGAATTTTATGGAAGTGATCTTCATGCTGCTGATGCTATCTACAATCGCCAATGCTATAGAAATTTTCAATCTGGTCTGGCCATTCCTGTTCGATTCCAATAATCTACTGGAGAACCGGCAAAGCGAAAAAGATCTGGAAGGCCAATAGATGAAGGTCAAGCACAAGCATTTTCTCAAGTATGTTCTTTCCTTGAAAGTAATGATGAAGAACAGTTAACAATATCAAACTTAAAAGGTATGAACATATATTCACAATCTTACTTAGAGTTTAACTATTAATATATTGTAAAAAAGGAAGGTAAAGGTGGCTGCCGCAGCCGGAGTGCCCATCTCTCTTTCTTTAGCGTTTGGGCCAGACTGTACAATGCAACTCCTCCCGCACAAAGAGTCTGTTTACCTTCCTAGCCAGCGCTGGTCCATTTATACACCTGGATGAAGAGGGACAAACATTGATAAAGTTCCTTGTTTAAGGAAACACCCCAAGTGCCAAATCCCAACCTCACGATCAAGAGACCGTCTCCCTACTCACTGCGCCACCTGACTTCCACTTGTATACAATATGCAAACGGATGTTATTTTAAATATTTCTTTACTATTGTTCACAGAAAGAATGAAAGAGTTCATAGATGATGAATCAGAACCATACACCAACAAACACATGAAGAATAAGCTAAGGGAGAGATAACATTTGCATTTCTGAAGGTGATGGGTATAATGATTTGGTTACAATGAGAGAAAAGACATCTACCATTCTAAGGTAATTGATTTAATTGTTAGTATGGGATTATAGATTGAATGTACCTGCACTGTATGCCACACATCTACCTTAATATATAAATTTTGATGTTATTTTATTTTCTTTTTGTTAAAATTATTAGGTCATACTTTCAACGAAAGGATGGTGATGATGACTTCCAGAAACGAGAAATTATCAAAACAGCTGCACGACTTATCAAGTCAGAAATCAAGACATGTATCTCATCTTTGACAGATACCTACCCTAGTGTTACAGAACTTTTGGGTGATGCTCCATACAACTTTTTGCCAGAGAGTCTACGTTTATTTCTAGATTTGATTATTGTTGGAGATAAGAATCACACCAAAGTCCAAGGTCAAGCACTAATTCAAGCAACAAGACCAAGAATGGTTTTGGCACCACTTCAGGTTGGACTTGGTGTTCAGCTGTATCATCTTTTTCGATCAGAGTTTTTGCTTGCTACCCTAAAACAAGCCAGTTATGGCTAAATTATCAGCACATGATAGAAGTAGCCAGATCATTCATAACAGGAGACAGGTCAGGTTCCTGGAGTACACATCTCAAAGCAGTAGCTGATGCTTTACCAATTTTTGCTGCTGCTGGACATTTCAATTACCTGAGATCTGCATACTTCTACCTACAACAAATGAACAGACTCAAAGACGATCATCCTGATGTATATGAACGCTTTTGCAAAGGCTTGAATGTGGTACGTCGAACAACTAAATTCTGGGCTGGTGTAAGTTGTGACCTCGCTATCGAGCAAACCCTGATGCGGTCGGTAAAAAGCACAGGAGGTCTAACCAGAGGCAGTAAGATGAGTGAACATTCAAGAATGTTGTGGGTTCTTACAAGGCCATGTATGTCAGCATTCAATGAATCCATGCAGTCATTTACTAATAAAACGTTTGCAACCAGTGATCAACACAAAGAGGCTGCGCCTTCTAGTATACACAGAGATACAATTGATACTGATAAATTGCTAGCTAAACTCAACGGATGTTCACCATTTTCAATGGAACCAACCCTTCGGAATATCGTAAATGGTATGGTAGCTAATGATGATGTCAATGTTCTTCAATATCAAATGGTAGCTGAAAGTGTCATCTCTCAAATGAAGCAACAGTCAGTCTTCTCACATAAATTTAAAAGAAAGGAAAGAGCCAGGACACTAGCTGATGCAAGTGCCATTGTTGTTGCACCTGACAGATCTATAGATCCTGGACTCTTATTTCAAAGATGTCTCATTGTGTCACAAACTGGGAGCCTGTCTTTGGAAGAAATGCTTACGTTTGAACTGAGTCCCTTTCCCCCATCATTGTTTGAAGGAAAGAATTTGCTCCGGAAAGCAGACAAGCCGCAATTGCTTCACGCAATTATTGATCAAAGACAAAAGAAATCGTCAGACATATTACTATGTCATAATGCCGTCCTCAAAACTGACATCTATGTCTTCGATGGAGGTTCTTTAATACACCGACTGCCATGGAAGAAGGGCGAGTTATACCATGAAATTATTACGTCTTATTGCAAGCTAGTTAGAAAGTATGCATCCACAATAGTAGTGTTTGATGGCTATGGAACACCAACAACAAAAGATATTACACACTTGAGGCGTGGAAAAGCTGACCACTTAGATGTCAAATTTGACGAATCTACAGTATTTGACACAAAGAAAGAGAAATTTTTGAGTAATACCAACAACAAAGATTTATCAACATGCTTGGAAAAGAGCTTGAGGCTCGGGCTCAGTATATTAGCAACATTAGGAAATGAAAATTCTCAAAAACAAATGTTGACGAAACATTTTATAATTGTTACTAAACTAAAGTGCAACATCTATATTTACTTCTCTGTTATTTTCCTCACATAATATTTATCAATGTAAAATCGTCAACAAAATGAATGATCGCAACTGGAATCGTGGTTGTAACCTACGTTACATGTTTTATTTTCGACTTTCACTGTAAACGATTATAAAGGCAACAACATTATATTTCTATGAATATGAAACTATAAAATAGTGTATGTAATCAAACAAAAACATGTATAATAACTTACATATTGTTACATTCATTAGTAAATATTGTATTTTATAGTTTATACTTTATTACCATCCATAATAAAATGAGTCGTCAATCAAAGGTTGTTGTTGATTTCTTGTATGTCCGCATACATTCCTGTCTTAAATTCACATAAAATAACACTCATTATTGTACTCTATTAAATAGTCATATGACAAAACTGGTGTTATCTTTCTTAGAAAATGTATACTGTGTTACAATTGAGTAACGTAAATTACGTATTCAGTAACGTAAATTACTGAATTGAAAGATGAATTCGTCATTAAAATAGTTAAATAAAAACAACATTTATAACTTTTAACAATAAACCTCATTGGTATTTTAGATCATTGCCATCACTTTGTAGGCAAACAGATTATATGTTTCATTAAATCATCATCCTTTTTTTATTTTCTATTAATTCAATGCATATTTTATTAAGTATAATTATAAAAAACTCCCATATGAAAATGTAAATTAGTGAGTTTTATAATGCTAGTGTACATACTATTGTTTTGGTTGATATGATTATTATTATTACCTCCGCCAAGGAGGTTATGTTTTCACCCCTGTATGTTTGTGTTTGTGTGTGTGTTTGTGTGTTTGTGTGTGTGTCTGTGAACAGCCTGGAGGCCACAGTTTTTATCCGATTCTAACCAAATTTGGACACAATGATCTATGCCCAAAAAGCTCGGACGAGTTCGAATTTGAGGGGGAAAGGTCATAGGTCAAGGTCACAACTAACAAAAAACTATTTTACTGCCTAGAGACCACAGTTTTGATCCGATTCTCACCAAACTTAGCCACAATGATCAATGACACATCATATAATTGTGGTTACATTTTGAAGGGTCAGGGTCAAAGATCAAGGTCCACCAAAAAAAAAAAATAAATAAAAAAAAAAAAATAATAAAAAAAAAAACCCCTCAGTGGGACTTGAACCAGCGATCTCAACTGTGAGAGGCTGGATACATAACCATTACACCACACTGTCATCCACAACTTTGTAGTGTGCAGTTAACATATTTACACTTAGAACTAATAAAAAAAAATGTTAAAAAAAAAATATTCAGGGGGCATTTTATGTAGGGGAATTTTACAGTAGGCGGAGGTTTGTACTCTCGGAGTACCCTCTAGTTTATTATAATTCTGTGAACTTTACATTTGCTTGGCCTAATGCTTATATCAGTCTCAACTTTCTTAGTAACGTAAGTTACATTTCCTTTAATGTTTCAACATTTTGATTTATCTGTTCCCTCTCCTGGTCTGAAATGTAGAACAATCTACCCGTACAACCCTTTGTTTCAATTTCAACACGGCAGATAACTTTATCAATAGGAATCCATATTTCATCCTTACTATTTGGCCACTGAAATATGTTCTTGTTAATTCTGCTGCCAGATTTTAAAAAAGACACCAACGCATCTTCATCATCTATATCAACAACTTTGCCGATGTACCATTCTTCATCATATAATGCCGATACCCAATCATCAACATGGAATTGAATTTTGCTGCTTTGCTTGGTATTTTGCTTTTGACGTTTCGTTAAGCTATGGACTATCCATCCGGGGCACATGTTATCAGCAGAAGAGGTTTCTTGACACGCTCTACAGTAGCAAGATACATCGCGTACCATCACTTCTCCACTGATGCCTCTCACTGCATGGAGATTTGTAGTCCCGGGAACAGGTCTTATGTTTGGCCATTTCATTTGTATTTCCGATTCTGCAGCCACACATTCCTCATTAGTAACAAAAAAGTACTCTATGCGTGAGTTTTCTCTTTCTTGACAAGCCCAAGCAAAGAAGTCGTGGGCATCTTGGATCACTGCCGCACCACGTTTTACGGCTTCGTCCGCCAAGCGTTTTACTGTTCCGCCAATGCCGTCGCATGGCCCTTTTCCATGCCCAGCTTCGAAGTAGTCCCAGCTGGCATTAATATTATGGAAAAGTATGTTGTGATTAGATATGATGGAGAATATTGTTTTATTCCGGTATTGTGATGTTGGACTATCGGTCCAATAATGGATAGTCTTTAATTCGGGCAAGATCCCTCTCAATTTTGGCACCAGCTTCTTTAAAATTGCAAACACAGTAGAAGCGTTGTGTGCGCGGGTGTCTGAAACCGCTACCATGCTATGATGCTTAATTTCGCCATCATGAAAGTAAGCAACTATAGGGTGTAAAGTAACACCGGTCTGATTCCAGTAGGCGCTTTGCACTTCTTCCATCGGCACACATGTATAATTCTGAGCGAAATCCATATGTATGACGCATTCTCCTTCTTGCAGGTTTTCTTTACACTCTCTTATAGCAGTGTATTGTGCTGTAACCCGTTGTGCATGTTTTCTGAAATCAATAGTTGTAGTTACAAATAAGTCTGCAAATGAGCTTTTGTCGACTCTTTGTTGAACAAGTTTAGTTTTCTTCTTACCGAAATTGTCTGGGACACGTTTCCATTCTTCATACTGGATCTCTTGATCTGGTATACGCTTGGCAAGATCAGATATCTGTGTGTCGGTGATTGATTTGATTGCTTCATCGGGGCTTGTGATTGTGATCACACCTAGAGATTTTAATACCTTTAACTGAAGGGCAAAGTTCTGATGTTTTTGGCAAAGACTTGTGTTTCTTGCTGTGAATTTGACAAGTTTAATATTAGCATTTCTTTGTCGGATTTTCTTAAACGAGGAAAAAGAAACCTTCCGTTGTTCTGGATTTTCACTTTTGTACTTGGCAAACAAGTTCATCATGTAATCATTGAGGTATCTTATCTGTCGTTTTTCTTTGGTAGAAGATGTTTTGCAGGCATCTCGTTTTCCTGCCATCATCCTGGAGTTGTCATCTCTTTCCATGAAGCCTAATACTTCATTATGAAGAACTCCCCACGCCTTTTTTACATACTTCGCAGCTGTGATTCCTTGCTTTTTCGTCTTGGATAGGTTACGTTGACCAAGGCCCGACTCCCTTGAAACACGCGCGATTAACCTGTATTTCTTGATTATCTTTCCAGATAGAACATTGCTAATCATTCTTCTGGCCTTCTGCCCTTGATTTATCTCTGTGCTCTCTCTTATTTCATCAAGCAGTGCATGTGAAAGCAGGAGTTGTTTTTTCAACCCTTTGGGTACTGATCTTGGTGACATACCTAGAAAATTGGAAATTACATCAATACTAAATTAAATACGGTTTAGAATATTTAAATATTATCTCAATTGATATGTTCAGGAAGATAATGGTTTAAGCAGCATGTAATGGGCAGAAAAAGAAAATACGTATATTCACATCACTATACACGACATGGAACAAGTTATCATTTATAAGGCCTTGAGTACATTTTGTGGATATTTGCTCTACATTATCATATATTATCACTAGAACCACCACGGAGTGACGCTGTTGACCTGCGAACCTGTGGTGTTACTTGTGTTTATTATTTGTTTAATTGATTATTTTTACTGTTAGTTTGGTGCGAATTTGTTACTTTATTTGTTGCTGGTATCGTCCGTCTGTGATTTGACTGTTTTTAGTGTATTTTATGACAGTAATTGATCGCTGTAACTGTAGGCCCAATTCGACGATGCGCTATACAAGAACACGGCTCGTGGAGCTGAATACCGGGAAGTCTAGTCGCGAACCACCTGACTCCACCCTAGAATGCCTAACGGCTTGCAACGTACCAAGGCGTTTGCTTAATAATACATGTAGGCGAGGTAAACGCGGAGGAAGGAAATTACGTAGGAAAATTCCTGTTATTGTGTCATCTAGATCTGAACCGACTATCACAAGTAGGCCTACAGCGATTGCAAGGGAGAATCTAGTGACTATTGAAACTGTCCATATACCAAGAGCTAGCGATGTATGTCCTAGAATTTACCTAGCTAATGCAAGATCCATTAAAAACAAATTAGACGAATTTGAACTGACTCTGAATAAGAACAAAATAGATGTAGCTGTTATAACAGAGACCTGGCTCAATGTCAATACGGAAAACATTGCAGAAATCCCGAAATTTGTTTCTTGTGCCAAAAATAGATATAATAAAAAAGGTGGAGGTGTGGCCATCTACGCCGGTAATGAAATACATATCGATCCTGTAATTGGACATGCGGATTGTTGCTTCGAATGTCTCTGGGTAAAAGCCACCCTGCCACGCAGATGTAAACAAGGTCATCATTTCTACTTTGGAGGCATTTACTTCCCGCCGTCGGCTCCAGCTGGGGATAGTCTGATTGAACATATCATTGAAACTATCGACACCATTCGTTCGGTAGATAGTTATGCACCCATTTTTGTGCTAGGTGATTTTAATCAGCTAAACACCGACGACATTGAAACGCGTGTAGGATTTTCCCAAGTAGTAAACTTTCCAACCAGGAAGGGTGCAATTCTTGATAAAGTTTTCATGAACTATCCAGATATATATACTGCACCCAAACGACTAGCCCCACTAGGACGCAGTGATCATAACGCCATCCTGATACATCCTAAAACAGAAGTTCCGCGAAATATGTGTCATAAAATTAAAACTCAACCGTACCGTGACAGCTCTGTAAGATGTTTCGGACAGTGGGTCACAGCATATGAATGGGATAACGTGTACAATATAGTTGATGCTGAGTCAAAAACCGACGAGTTTATCTCTCTGCTAAATGGAGCATACTCCGATAAGTTTCCAGTTATTACTAAGCGTGTGAGAGAAGCAGATCGACCATGGATGACATCTAAAGTTCGGAATCTACTAGATGCTCGACAGAAATCGTATGAAAAGCATGGTAAAACGCAGGAATGGAGGAATCTCCGTAACATGGTGCAAGCTGGAATTAGAGAAGCCAAACAATCGTATTATCGCAATTCCCTAAAGAATCTAAAGTCTAACAATGCAGCCAAATGGCATAAGGGGATTAAACAACTCTGTAACATGAAAAAACATACTACATTTAGTATGCCTGGCCATTCCGATGAAGATATTGCGGAGAACATTAACAACCATTTCTCCAGTATTTGCAATAAGTTAACACCATTAGATATTAAAAAGTTGCCTGCCTATTTGCCAGCAAATGATAAACCCCCATATATTTTTGTCGGGCAAGTAAAAGCATTACTTAGCAAATTAGTTCCAATAAAGGCAGGTCACCCCGAGGACCTACCTGCACGGTTAATTAGAGACTTTGCCCCTGAATTAGCTCCACCAATTGCTGATATTTTTAATTGTGCCCTTAAAGAAGGAACATTCCCTAGCGCCTGGAAAAAAGCAACCGCCATTCCAATTCCTAAGGTTAATAGTGTTAAATCACTTAACAACTTAAGGCCGATTTCCCTTACCCCCATATTAGCCAGAGTCTTTGAATCGTTTTTAGTTAAGTGGATCGTGGAGGATATAAATATTAGCTTAGATTCTAGACAATTTGGAAGCAGGAAGAAATCATCGACCTCCCATTATCTTATAAGCTTAATTGACTCGGTGCTCAAAGATCTTGAGTGTGGTGGAACTTACGTTAATCTGTGCGCAATTGATTTCACCAAAGCTTTTGACCTTGTTGACCACTCCATTCTTATAAAGAAGTTAATCGACATCGGGGTGAGGTCGTCTATAATTCCCACCATCTGCAGCTTCCTCACCGATCGCACCATGAATACCAAATATACTGGATGTACATCTACTTCTAGTAAGATAACCTGTGGCGTCCCGCAAGGGACTAAGCTTGGTCCCGTGTTATTCTTGGTGCTCATTAATGATGCCTGTGTCGGAAGCTGCAGAAGGTGGAAATACGTAGACGACCTCACCCTGGGAGAGGTAGTTAGTAAAGGAGCTAGACCTACGATGCAAGAGATGCTTAATGATGTTAATGATTGGTGTAGAAAGAATAATATGATCCCAAAGCCCTCTAAGTGCCATATAATGACTGTTAACTTTTTGAAAGACATCAGCGTTGACGCTGCGTCTCCCATTTTTAATCTAAATGGCTCCAACCTTGATGTAGTAGAACATATGAGATTGCTTGGCGTCATAATTCAAAGTAATTTGAAGTGGGACCTCAACACCCAAGATATTGTCTCACGGGCATCAAGAAGACTCTTTGCTCTATGTATTTTAAAAAAAGTCAATGTTGTTCTTGATGACCTAATCACTGTGTACACTTCCTACATTAGGCCCATCTTGGAATACGCTTGCCAGGTATGGCATGGTGCTATTACCAAGAAAATGGCCAACAGCATTGAGACCATCCAGAAAAGAGCATGTCGAATAATGTTAGGTGCTACCTACATTTCCTATGACAATGCCCTAGAGGTTACAGGGTTACCTTCTCTCGAGGCAAGGAGAGACACTCTTGTGTTGTCCTTTGGCAGGGGGTTACTCAAGTCCAACTGTTTTCGAGACATGCTACCTCCTTGCCGCGGGCAGAAGAGAACCCTTAGGTCTAATACAACTAGTACCGGAAGTCTCCTTCCCCCCAGGTGTAAAACTGAACGATACCAAAGGTCTGCCATACCTACGATTGTTAAGTTCATTAATGCTAACTGATATAGGTTTGATTTCCATGATTATTTCTCACTTTCTAGATGCCGTTTCGACCTTTTATTATAATAATTTTAATAATGTATATATTAATAATAATCTTAAATAATAATAATAATAATGACGTGCTCAATTTTATGAACGAATAATATTGTATTTTGTGTTTTATAATATATAGTTATTTTTCTATGCTGTTTGTAATTGTGCCTCTTTTACTTTTAATTATATATGTATATTGATTGTAAACAAACGTTATCAGCCAATGGCTGCTGTTTTGTATGTGTTTTTAAACCTAAATAAATAAATAAATAAATAAATAAAATTATAAATAGCCAATATTGTCATTATTAATAATAATTATGCGTGAATAAAACAGTACATTCATTCGTGACCTACCTGCATTTCGTAAATCCTGATTTGCTTTCGATCTTGGAGAGTCAGTACTACTCATGGACGAGTCATGACTGGTAGATGGGATGCAATTCTTATTTACTTTCTTCAGAGCTCTTTCATAGCGCTTGTTTATGGTTTTTTTTTGTCTGGTCATTTTCTGTAACTCCAGATTTAATTTTTCGATGCGACGATGGGCTCGACTTAGTGCTCTGCCAACACGTTTTCGAGTAGAAATACGTCTCTTAAACGACATCTTGATGCGTAGAGGAGAAGTTGGTGAAACCACATCGGAAGATATGGCTGAATCATCATTACTACTACTAGGTTCGTCAGCTTCTTCTGGGTGTTGTACTTGTAGTTGGGCTTGAACTTGCTTCACGTACCTTTGATGTTTCTGTACTCTTCTTTTCACCGTCGCTCTCCGTGCATTTCTATCTTTTGTTGTAAGTTCTGCTGACGGAACATAGTATTTCATTACACGTCTTGCTTCTGCTTGCAAGTACTCTGCTCCTCGCTTCTCTTTTTGTCGTTCCCGATAAGCTGCCTGAATCTCGGCTCGTGACTTTACCATTATCACCAGTGTCACCTAGTGTTTAACAAAATGTATTAGTATTAAATCGAAATAAACAAATATTAAATTATATTTTTACATTTTAAATAACCATAATGTAAAGAAATACATTGACTTTGTATGTAGTAAATTATGTAACTTACGTTACCATGAACAATACTATTAACACTTGTGAGTATTGATATTACAAAGACACAAGATGTATCCAGGTACATGACATACGTTTGACAATGAATATTCATAAACATATATACACAGATATTATCTTAATATCATTGCTATGTTCGGTAATGTTACAACAACATAGACATACAACATCAATGTAAAACTTACGTTACCATAGTATCAAGGGCAAAGAAACTTCCCATAAAATAATCCTAAATAAAATCAACTCCGGTTGGAGGTAATGTTCATTATTGCCTGTATAATATAACTTAAATTATTTGAATATACTGAGTAGAAAAAAAAACACGACGTCTTAGAAATGAGGTATATAAAATGGTAACCTACGTTACATGTAGTGTAATTTACGTTACGTTGTTGGCTATGCTAGCTTACTAGTGTAAATTGTACAATGTAATAACATACTTGCATATCTGTCTAATTTCATAAATTATAAACATTAGGAAAGTTGTTCTAAATGATCTTTAGTGAATTAAGCATTTGAATACTTACTAAAATATACTCGAAAATCTGATATATGACGAATAAACTATGAAATTGTGAAGACGTATTTATAAAAACGTGGTCAAAATTGCCGCTGTCTGCCGAATCACGTGGTTAAAACTTTTTATTGTGTCAGAGGGCGTTTTCTTGATCATAAGGATATCTGTATCCCTTAGAAATGTCCACAATATTAAAACTCATCAGTAACAATATATATGGTAACGTAAGTTACCATAACGTAAATTTCAAATGAACTTCAAAGGCTCAAATAATTAAATCTTAAAACAACAACAAAATAATCAGTTTAAAATTAAACCTGACGTAACTAATCTTATAAATTATTTTAACATGTGTGTACACAAACCGGATCCTAAGAAGAAATGGGGTAACGTAGGTTACATCGCTTAACCAATCGTTTTTCATTAACACTTTCCAGGCAATTTTATAACGTATTTACATTATATTTCATCCGCGCAAGCAATATAATCGTTATCAAGAGTACAAATCACATATAATACGAAGAAAAAACACTTTTATAGGTAATTATTAATTGATATTTAATGCATTTTTAAAGTCTGTAACGTAAGTTACGTCATTTGTGCGACATATTTAATTGAAGAATTTTTTAAAATAAAACTAATTTTGTGTCAAAATTTCACTTACATGCGTTAAACATATAGGTAAGGCTCCAAAATATACAGTATTTACAATGATAAATGGGATTATATTTAATTTTTAGACTAGTGAATATTATGAAATTGGCCGGCGACAGGCGGTTTTGTGTCATATCATGAAGTTTAAAGTGACATTATTTTTTAAGGGCAAGGATTTTCAAAATGAAACTTGGCCAATACAAAGAATAACGTTTCCTGTACCGTCATAACGCTTTAAAACACACTTTTAGTGCATAGTTTTATATATATAACACAGTAATTATAGGCGACATTGGTTTTTCATATTCGTGTTGGTATAGTGAGCCTGAGCCTTGAGTCCGTAGGTGTAGAAGTTATCCATGCACCGGGTGATGCTGATGTTCTCATAGCAACTACTGCTATTAATGCTGCCAAGAATAAATCAGTCACACTCATAGGAGAGGATACAGACCTTCTTATCCTCCTTTTGCATCACACCCGTCTAAGCTTGAATAGGATAATTTTTAGATCCGACAAAGCATCAGCTACAAAAGCGACAGATATCATCCCCTTAAAGAAAGCACTTGGATCTAACCTTTGTTCAAAGCTCCTGTTTTGTCATGCCCTTACAGGATGCGATACGACCTCAAGAATATATGGCGTTGGAAAGAAGGCAGCTTTTAAAAAGCTGCTTGGTGATGATAAAGTTCTAAGCTCTTGTGCCAAAGTCTTCACATCCAATTGTCAAACTAAGAAAAAGATTGAAGAATATGGTCGGAAAGCGATGGTGGCTCTCTTTGGAGGAAGTAGCAGTGAAACATTATTAAGTTCGAGGAGGAGAATTTTTAACAAGAAGGTTGCTGGTTCCAAATCATTTGTTGGGCCTGAAAGACTACCACCTACTGATTGTGCAACCGATTTTCATAGTCAAAGGGTATATTTGCAGATTATGACATGGTCTATGAATGATACAGATATGGTGTTATCGGAGTGGGGATGGAAGGAGGAAGACAACCGCCTAGTTCCACAAATGACCGAGGATGCTGCACCACCTCATCTGCTCAAAATGATAATTGCAATTGTAAGACTGGATGCGGTACACCTCGATGTGGCTGCAGACGATATGGCCTACAGTGTACATCTACATGTGGATCATGCCAGCTAGAAGGATGCGAAAATTGCCCAATAATTGACATCGAAGGCGACATTGAAGATGATGAAAGTGATGACGAGTAGTGTATCCAACTGATGGTGTTAGAGGATGATAAGTAAATTCTCCAAATAGTATGTATGCAATTATCTGTTATATTTTAATGTACACTGTGTAAAAGAGAGCGATACAATTTCAATTTTAAATGTGGAATAAAATGCTTTAGTAAATGGATGGTAACCACTGCCACTGGCCATACTGCTGTTTGATTGTAATGGTTTATGATCAAAACATCATCATGTGATGGTAAATTATCATTTCAAAAGCAGTTACTATTATAGTAAGTCATTACAATCTTATATAGTTAAATACTATTGTTAAACATTATTTATAGTATTTTATTCATTATTTGTATTTTCCTTAGTTACGGTTGCTAGGGTAATGCCATATTTATAAAATATTATCATCAATATGATTGCACATGAACAAACAATGCACATGCACATTTTGAATAAGATTGATAGACCTGAAAACATTAAATTTTATTTTATTAATTATTTTATTTTATTTATTTATTTGTTATTGTTACCATGGCAACCACATTCCTATTCCAGTGGCAATATGTTGTGTTGATATAAGGAGATCTCTCAGTACATAATTCATCAGTTTTAACATTTCAAACACAATATAACTATTTTTTATTAATTATTTTAATTTTCCTTAGTTACGCATAGCAACGGTTGCTATGGTAACATGATTATTGATAAATAAGATGATCAATGGAATTCACTTTAGTTTGATGTAATTTACATGTTTTTTTATACGAGTAGTTTTAAAAAACCTATTTCTTTTTAAATTCACCCGTTTGTTTTTAGCGTTGCTGTTCTATTATTATTCAAATGAATCTATTGTTAGTTGATAATTATTTTGTTAGTACCAGCGTGTCGTGTCCTTCCTTATTTCATTCTGTACATAGGTATATACTTACATTACAGAACATGCCTATTGATTTTCAGGAAAATTGATATATTGGTCATGTCACAAAAGCTTATCTTCCGTACGATATATTAAATAGCACGCATTCTGTCTTCTTTTAAAGTTGTATTGTCCCCCAAAACATGAAAAGTAAAGATGAAAAAAATAAAATTTTCAATAGACCATTTTGTAGTTATAAAAAAGTTATTCACTTTCGCCGAGAAAAAATCCGAAAAAAATATTGATTTCGCTTATAAAAAATCAAAATAAGTTGACCATTTTTTCGAACTCATCAGCTCAGAAATTCCTAGATAACGAAGGTTTGCTAACAACTCATAAATATGCATGATATGTTAATGAGCATTCAAACAGAGGAGATCCGATCTGTTATCTTTCACCACATAATAAACAAGCATGTGCGACGAACAGAAGAAAGTGCTGGGGTTTCCATGATCGTATGATGTAAAAAGCTCTGCCGTTAATTTGCCGGTATACAGAATTTTATTTTAGATGAATGACACATCCTCCTACTGTATAATAGTTATATATTGTTTTTGTCTTATAGTTATAGGCAATTAGCTATCTAGGCTAGGCTATTAATATAAGCCTAGCGGCAGCTGTGTGTAGACAGGAACCCACTTAGAGGCCTAGCTAGGTCCTTCCCTATTTATCGTACTCACCTAGCTACTGTAGGCCATCACTCCACAACTAGCTACAGAAAATAGGCCTACTTTGTTGCTTTACCATTGATATACATTTGGAGCTAGAATTAATTTTAATTGTTTAACTGATGACAAAAAACCGTACATTTGGAAAATGATCAGGATACAGTACCAAAGAAGTTGACGGTAGAATAGATTGTTGTTGATATCAACCAAAACGAAAACACTAGTAGTAATTAGACTGGGCCTAGGACTTTGATGGAAGAGATGCACTTTTCAGGAATTTACTACTGTACATTAGTAATAGTACCCAAAATTGAAAACTTCAGATTCTCATGTACAGAAATAATAATTATATGTATGCTATAAATTGTAAAATATTCAACTTTTCTATTTGACTTTTGTATTTATACATTATTGTTTTTGAATTTATAGACTTAAGCTAATAAAGACTGGAACAGAAGTTATACCCATACTGTATAAAGGCAACTGGTGGTAGACTCGGTAGTGGAACACAAGCTAAATATTAGATGATTATCATAAAGCATTTGGCAAATGTGTTGGTTGTTTTCCAGCTTTTAAAATGTTGTATAATTTTCATAATAAAAGCAATAATAATTGTATAAATTATTTTGCAAACATAGCAATAGCATTAAATAAATTAAAAAAATAGTACTACAGTACATGAGATAAAATCTCCATAATTCACATAATTTTAATGTGTGAAGATTTACAGTACAGTACAGTAAAAAATGAGTTAATTACTAGTATATTTCATTGAATTTCTGCATTATTGTTGACAATTTATTTTCAACTATTAATTGATGTGTTGATTGTGGCATTACAGCAATAGCTTGTCTTCTGTGATTGTTCATCCATTTTAAAGTGTCATAGTAAGAAACGTTCAAATAAATATTGTGAATGTTGCTACCACATTTTGTGTTGATTTCTTCACCATTTTCCACTACTTACTCATATAGTTCATTCAATTAGTGTGTTAATACCTATTAAAAGAAAGACATTTTTTCTATTACAATATTATACATAAAAAATTTAATTGTGTGAATATTGCATTTTCAACATATCAGTACTAAGTACTGTAAAGTACACATTCCAAAAAAATATTTAACTTAGATTATTGGTCATTTTCTCTACTACTAAAATAATTACATTATTGGATGTACAGTACAGTTACAATTTTCACAAATTTAAATTAGCATTAAAATCTAATTAATCACATGAAAAACCAAGCACCATAATCTCTCCTGGCCCTGCTGGTGACCTTACTTTTTAATTTTTGGCAGCCATTTACAAGTTTTCGCTTTTTGGGTTTCACCGCTCTTATAATTTGTTTTAATCACAAACTGTGTACATAGAAAAGAAAAGAGAATTAAATGTTCTGAAATGAAGGAAAAGTGATATGAATAATGATGAAGGACTATTATTATAGTATTATACTAAAAATAAGACGAGGTGGTAGTGTTAAAATTCACTCTACTAAAACCTTATTCTTTACTCCATGCTTCACAGATGAATGTAATGTTGTCTGGCCTAATCCTATTTAAAGCTAGGTGGCAATAACCATTAATAAGGCTTACGAGTCGTATTCTATTAGTATTAGCCAGGCCAACTACTACTCACTCAGACAGTGACTACTAAACTAGCTACTACTTTCTAGGTCTACTCTAGGCCTAGCCAATAGACACAAGCCAGTACAGCAGCTTTACTGGGCTAGCTAGGCTTCCTATAGGCCTACTAACTAACAAAGCTGCACCATAGAAACTACAGTTCTTACTTACCAATCTGCTAGGGCCTAGCAATAGTCTTTTCTTCAAGATAGGAGTTGTTTTTTGTTGTTTTATAACTACAGAACTTTCCCACATCGTCGTCTCGCCATATCACGTCGTATTTTTGTTGTGATGACCTAGAGGTCACATACACGCACAGAATCATACAATTATTATGCATAATTCATAAGCTAATTCAGTTCAAGGGTTAAATTAAACCGGAAGCCAGTTGGCTGCCAGCCAACCGACTTCCGGTTGATAATTTTTTACTTTAAATTACGATTTTCTCAGGTAACAAATTTTTTTTTCCCATCCAATTTGAGGTCAAAGTAAATAACTTTCATGTGACATTAAAATGGCCTATTCAATAATTTTTTTTTCAAAAAAATCTTTTTCAGGGGGACAATACATCTTTAACATGGACATATTCTTTGATATGGACCAACATTTTAGTCGACTGGTCGAGCGGTTAAGCTTACTCCATGGGTTAAGGCAGGGGCGCCGAAAATCGGCACAGGTTCAAGACACTCCTTAACTCCTGGTCAATCTTGATTTTAGAAAGGTCATTGTTGTAATGACGGAGTTTGTTTGTATAAAAAATTATTCAAACAAATTATTAACCCCAGCAGATGTAAAGCTAATACATAAAGCAACAAATTTATCTTTCAACATGCTCCCAATCAGTGGATATATATTTTGCCAAGTACTTCACTCAGTTTCTGAGTGCTTTCGTTTATGTAATTAAAATCATCGATTTTTAATTGTTAGGGAGTTATAAAGTATAATTGTTTTAGAAACAATTAGTGAACCAATTAACTTGAACCATGTACATATTATGTTCTACTTCATTATAACAAGATTCCATGACGTCTATAACCGTGCTGATCTGTCTCGCTAGTCAGTAATCATGGGGACCCAATTGTTTTTGCATATATAAATGCAGTACAACTGCTACCCTATCAATAATGTAATCGTCAATTGGTAAACAAAGTCTGTAGTGCAATCATAGGTGCATGACGATGAATGACTTTGCGACGATCACCTAATGACGAACAACTTGAGGACGAACGACTTGAGAACGAACGACTTTGAGGACGAACGACTTAATGATGAACGACTTGGGGACGAATTTTGAAATTGATTTGTACCACCACTGATTTGTATAATATTTTCAACATTTATTTATTGCCAATTTTTGTTGGCTTCCTTTTTTCTTCTCCAGGAAATATTTGAATTGAAGCGATCAGGACCTAAGAGTAAAGTTAGAGCAGAAAGTTTGTTTTCTTATGATACAGATTTAATTGAAAATCGAAGTGCTATAATCAACGCAGCAGTCAGGTATGCGTGATACATATAATTTAAAATATTATTTGTACAATGCTTCTTTTATTTGTTTTTAGTCTTCAGGGACATGGCCAAGGATTAGCAATAGTGAATTAATCACTGTCCTATCAGGTAGGTGGTAATCCCTCTGACACGGGGATTTTTTTATGAACCAGTTCACCTGTGTAACCCCTACTCGTCTCAAATAATGAACTGAGTTTTTTAAAGTCCACACAGGCAAACCGTATACACTGGACCTACGGTTTATAGTCCTTAAATGAGAAGACTTTTTCCATCACTAGATGAATGAGTTGTCCTAGAACCCTAGCTATGAAAAAGAACCAATTTCCACCAGCAATTTTGTTTACCAACACAGATACAGGTACAGTACCATCCAGAAAACATGTACCATACCCATGCAGTTTTTCTGCAGACAAAATTTGGACAAAACGCTGTTAATTTAGTAATGATAGGACAGCATTCACTCACTCAAATGTTACGGCATTGAGTAATTCATTTTTCTGGTGAACTGTTTATAAATGGGCTTTTATTTTGAACCTCTGGAATGACGTTTCATCAACAAGACAAAAAGGCCTGTCATTATTACGAAACAATAACTATGTGTTTTTAATTTAAAACGAATCTGTTTGATATTCATTGAATTGTCTTTTCCTGTGTTTTTTGCCATGTGTGATCTGATAATTTAATCGGCAAAGTAACTGATTGTGATATTAAATTACATTTCCAATTGAAACACATCGCAGCTTGAAGTATCAAATTATTATTATTTTTTTTTTGATGAAGTTTCTTTTTTTCTAAGCCAAAAAAAGTATTGTTACATACCACTACAGTTTCAACCTTTCATCGCCGGTAATCGTCAGGTGAATGAGCTAGCCGAAGCTAGTTCGAATCATCGGTAAGCATTCTCCGATGACGTGCGCCCTCTGTGGTGTTAAGAAGTCTTCTCCGGGTTCTCTCTGTTGGTGTAGAAGGTCATCATAGATATGTGACGGCTCGTATGCTCCTACGTCTCTATTCATGGTGTGCTTCTTTCTTCTGATCCAAATGGCCTATATGATGACCTTCTACACCAACAGAGAGAACCCGGGGCCCCCCGTAGAAGACTTCTTAACACCACAGAGGGCGCACGTCATCGGAGAATACCTACCGATGATACGAACTAGCTTAAGAATGATGTTTTATTTAATGATAAGAAATCTTTTTGTATGCGTTTCTGTCCTCGTACTTGCAAACTTAAGGTAATTCTATTACTAAACTTTTTGGTAAAAAACTTGTACTCTTATGTGTGATTGCAGTGATTAGGCCGACATTCAAAGTCAGTACAGATCTTTGTGTATTAGAAGCAACTCACTCAATCGCAAATTTATGAAATGCTCTACCAATGTTCTACCAATGTCGGACTACTGTACCATACTAATTGCATCCTATAGGCAAGATGCTTTACTCTCATTGCCTCGTCCTTCGGATGGGATGTAAAGCCGTTGGTCCTGTGTACTTAACAGTGCACGTTAAAGAACTTGGTACACTATTCGAAAAGAGTAGGGGATTGTCTCCCGGTGTGCTGATCTGGTAGGCGCTGCACTGCTGGCTGCCGTGGGTCCGTGGAGGGCCTAATCCGAATTTCCTCAGTTTCCAGTTAAGCTTGAGGACAAATATGAATACCTTTACCTTTACCTTTAATGTTAAATGTTGTCTCTTTAGATCTTACTGTATTAATATGTATTGTGCAGCCCTTTGGTGTAACTATCGTATGAAGACTATTAGATCTCTTCTTCTACAATAATGCTCTGCACCGTATACTTAATGTATCTAGAAGTGGTAGTACCAGTGCAATGTTTGTTGAACATGGTGTCCCTGCCTTTAATGAGTAATGCGAAAATCTGCCTATGGTTTCATGCAACGTATGTTGAATAGTGGTAACATCCTTGTGTTTACAAACATACTCCATAACTCCAAAAAGATTGTAGATGGAGAAGCATTCTATATACGATTTTTCTTTTTCTGTTTATAATAAGTTTTTTAATATGGATGATATTTCCGAAATAAAAAGAAATTGAATTGAATTGAAAATAAACATATAATATAACTGGACAATTATGACAAAGTAGAAAGAAAATCAACAAACATTATTAACCTTTATTCAGAATAAAAAAAGCTATCCAACGATACCAACAGTACAGTATTTGGTGAAATTGCATGTTGACCTTTTGACCTTTTAATATTGGTCACATGATTTGTTTTATTGTGCTATAAAACTATGCGTTTATTGATATGGGTGTAATGAAATAAAATGATCAGTATCACATTCCCTTTCCAATGATACCATGGATGACTAACGCCCGTATTCTTAAACCAAACTTTAGTCGTAGTTCCAGCTAAAACTTTAAAAATTACGTCATTTTAATTCATAAACCGAACTTCAACTGAATCGCCTAACTAAATCAGGCCAACCTCGACTAAATCGAGACGGATTTTGATCGATTTTTTTAGTCGTCGAGGGGGCAGGCTAAATGGTCAACTAAATGGTATTTAAACGAGGTTTATAAAAAATGTAACAGTCATTGAGTTGTTATATTGGCCAGATGAAGAATGAAATATCTATTTTTATATTAGCTTAATTAAATATACATTGGTATATGTTATAATAATGAAAATCATCTTTATTTACAACCGTATACAAATTACATTATTTTCTTCGCGCAAGTCCGACTTGAACTACGTCACGTCATAGCGACAATGGGGAGATGCGGAAATTCACCACGCGATGGAATGTTTAGGGGGCTTAGCGTTTTCTTTTCACGCTATGAAGTGCGTGGTTCGTCGCGATCATACTTTGATGGAGGCCTAGAAAAAATGAAAGTTACCGTACCACCATGGTTCCTAAATATATTTTGAAGATTTTGTTTGTTGTTAATCAAAAGTACTTTACTGTTAAATTAATACTGGAATCTTGTTCTAATAATTAACGATTAAAATTATTTTGCATGTATATAATCCTGATGCGTAAAAAGTTTTGTAAGAAAATGGAAAGTGATATCAATTCGCAAAATTTCGTCTGCTCCCTCAAATACTCTCTTGTCATTGGCCAATGTATAGCCTTGTTACCCAGATGTGTGCAACTCGACTAAAAGCTCGACTTCATTAAGTCGAACTGCAAACTTTGACTACTTCTTATATGAATCAAATTTTAAGTAATAGCTCGAACTACGACTTTTTCAAGTCGAACTTCGAACTACGACTGGGAGTGAGTTTAGTGTGGAACGTCGGCCATTTTGAAATACAAAATGGCAGCTGAAGGAGTGGTCGAAAAAATGGTATCTAACTTTTATTGATTCAGCATTTCAGGAATAACAAAATTAGCTAAACAAATCTTTTTTTGGCACAAATATCGAGCTGGAATAATAATAATCCTTATTTGTAAGTTGTAACCAGGTTTGATCTCCCGACTTATTACACGTTTTCACACATGCATTCGTAAACCTTGTGGAATCTCGGAAGGAAAGAATAGTTGCGCGCTATTGGTATACTATGATTGGTCAGTTAATACCAGGGCAATACACACGCATGCAGTTAGAACTCGGAACGTCTCGAAACAAAAACACAGGCCTCTTGTTGGTGTGTTTTTCTCCCTAGATTTCACAGGGGTGCACTGTGCAATCACAGGGAATTTTCCCGAAAATTGTCTTCCTGCTATGCAAACCTGGTTACAAGTTGTTACATTTTGCAGATGTGAAAGGATATAAGGTGAAAGGATATAAGATGAAAGCTTGACCGCACTGTTAAATTTATACAAATCCTCAACGATTTTAAATAATTTTTTTCAAAACAGTAATAACAAAGTGAAATTCATTTTTTACCAAAATTAAAAAGCAAAATACTTGTCTCCTATGGATCCTTCAATCAAACCCACATGCTTCACAAACATGTGCCTGAATAGAGAGGCTTGATAGCCATTACATAATGGCTTATTTTTTTTTGAACACAGGGTTGATAATGAACATGGATATGTGATGGCATGTGGAATGGATGAAAAATGTCAACTATTTACTCTCAAGAAAGTAACAAAATTACAGAAAGATGTATCTAATGAGGTCTTAGAAAAAAAAGGTAACATTTTATTTATTTATTTTTAATAGATTTTTTTTCTTCTTCTCCATGATCAAATTTCAGTCCCTTCATTTGGTATAATTAATTTTTGTATAAATTTATTTAATTTATAATAAATGTATCCATGAATAAGAATTTGTCAAAAGATTGACTTTAAAGTGTAGATGTGCAGCCAAGCTTTTTGACAATATTAGAGCCGCATAGCGTAATTTATGCGCGATTTTATGAATTTCTATGACTGATCATAACTTTAGAACCAATAAATATCTTTTAATGAAACTTAATAAAATTATAATTCATATCATATATTCATATCAATTTCTGTGGAGTAAAAAAGGTGTTTTCACAGAATTCGTGAAAAAAAATAAATTAATTTCTAATCAATTTTACGTACATTTCAGGTCATTTTGAGCAGTTCAAATTTTTTGAAATTGTTCACGTTTTGCGCACATAAATAATAATCGTGTGCTAAAGAATAGGTAATTTAATGCAAATTGGTGCAAAAATATACCTATTTTTAATCAGTTATAGCTCCTCAGGATGGCAGGTTGCCTCATTTTTTTAATGTATTATGGAAGCTAATGAGTTGTACAATTCATGTACAATTTGTACCTACAGGATGTTCTGACCTCACCATATGGCAACTCAAATTTTAAAAATAGATTTGTTTTCTCTTTTGTATTTAGTAAATCCCATTTAATAGAGCGCGTCGCGCTGTTTTACCCATTTTCTCCTAGATTTTAATATCTTTCACATGACCAAGTGGGATCGGCACGCAAGATGCATTAATTGCCATTCTTGTAGTGAGGAGGCTCCGTGCGATATTTGTGTCCGGTGAACGCCTGCGAAGTTCGCGTCGCTACCTAAGCCTCGGGATCGTGTGGAGGTCACTGACTCCACACCGTGTGTAACTCAGGAAACAGTTGTTAGTCAGCCTACACCTGCACGTGAGAATGCTCCTCCTGTGATGCCTGCCTCCGCTGCAGCTGCGGCCGATCCGGATGTTTTCTCCCCGGCGGTCATGCAAGCTATCTCGGCAGCGGTGAGAGCGTTGCCTAGGGAGATGCCCTCTGCAACCTCTCCTCATACTGGCCCTTCCCAAGTTCCGTACATCGAACTTCGGCCCCCGCCTCAGACGTCTGTGTCTGAGGGCCCGTCCATCGTCAGAGGGTACAAGTCCGATTTGACGATGGTCACGCTCTCTGATGAGGAGCGCGCGGGCCTGCAGGCATTAGTGCTTCGTACTGTCCCGGTGGTACTCGAATTTCTTGGAGTCGACTACGCGTTTAACGAGCCAAAGCCCGCAACATCGTCGAAACGTTTTTCGACGTTCGGTCTACGCATGCCGCTGAAGAGGACCTCCACGTGCCCGGTTGTGCCCCTTGATCCTGAGCTTATAGATAGGATTGAGCTTATAGCTAAGGACCCTTTGCAAAAAAGCCGTATACGATCCGTATACGCTGAAAACGTATACGACGTATACGGATCGTTTACGATTTCATTGCTTACATTATTTCCACTCTGTTGCTCCACAAAGAGTTGGCGTCGTATACGTTTAGCATACGTAACGTATACGTTGTTTACTTATGATAAGAATATCGTATACGGGACGTATACGAATCATATACGAACAAACTAGGCCATTTTATAAATTATAATAGCAGTAATGAGTAGAATAGAGCTAAATAAAACATTTAAATTGTCATTACAACAAATACGTACGTAGGCTCTGGCCTAGGGCTAGGCCTCTAGCTAGCACCAGCCATTAGATAGGCCTAGTCTAGTAGTATTAGTTATTAATAAGTAGTAGGAGCTAGAACATAAGATCATATTTATTTCTATATTTATTAGATAGCCTAGGCTACCGATAAAATTCAAACAACGTTTTTCGCAAGTAAATAAAGTACGCTAAACAGGTATACTACTAGGTAGGCCTAGAAAAAACAAGGGGCCATTTTCACAAATCGACGATGCAGTTTTCCTTTATAAAATATGACAGGTCAGTAAGTGCAGCCGCCGACGACGACCGAGCGTCGCTCGGTTGCCTACAGTTCCAACTCGTGGTCGACTCGGCTCCCTGGTGGCCAATCATGCATATCATCGGGTGAATCATCGGGTTCGTCGTTCTCAATTCGTCACGCCACATGCGAGCTTTGGGTGGTCAAATTACATCGTTAAGTTAAGCGATATTATTCCGCGACGTGTGTTGTAGCAATGGAGATGGAGTAACAATAATTCGGCAATGCCGAAGAGGAAAACCATGACCCAAAACAGAAGTAAGGTCATTATAATAATTATTATTTAACGATGAATACATTCGGATTTTGAATATATATAAATTTTATGAATTATGAATTATATATGAATAAAAAAAAAACACAATTAGTGGTGATAGTAAATACAATTATATCGAATATCAATTTATTCCCGGTAGCGAACAGATTGAATTGCTTTCATTATTTCTGCTTGGTGATTAAGAAATCATAAAACATATCTTTCTTTATTTTCATGGTATTCCAATAATTGTTTTAAAAATAACTACCCTCAACTTTAAATAACAAATTAAATAAGTCTACTAAACATTGTTGATTTCCCATGGACCCAACAATACCCCAACTATTTCATGAATAATTGTTTATTTGTAACCGTTTATTTGAAATCCTTGTCCTTTGTTAATTCAATTGTGTGACAATTAAATTAGATTGTACATGCTTATGCTGTATATTATGTACAGTCCTGATTATGTAAAAAGATGATTCATGGTATATATCAGATTCTTAAAAAAGATCAACACTTTGAATTCTTAAAATGTGTTCTATATCTTTATTTGGAGTTAGACTCGTATTTATTTTATTTATTTATTTATTTGGAATTACACCTTTAGATCGGTGGCACACTTAGCACAAAGGTGCATCCTTCACAATATAAAATATAACAATTAACAGAAAAGTAAAAAAAGGCAAAAGCAACTATCAACCCCTATCCTACCCCCCCCCCCCCAATTTACATCGATACATACAGTAGATCATTACTTTACACAATGAATACAAAACAAGATATAGTAAAAGTGTATAAAATAAAATAAAATCAGCGGATAAACACAGCTTATTACGAAAAACCCCCAACTCCTCCCCCCCCCCCCCCACTTTTTCTTCAATTTACTTAATGTAGCAATGTAGATAACATAGTTATTGAGTCATGGAATTCAGTGAATCATTTCGAAATTGCCATGCTTGTTTTAGGTATCTTTTACAAAAACTATCCAAAATATTTTCACACTCTTCATCAATTAAATTATCTGAGTATCCCAAAATATATTTAAGTTTGTCATTTTCAGGAGAAGTATAAAAAGTATCAAACATATCTTTGCTGCCATTTCTATACATATCCACATATAAATTAAATAATTCCTGATTACGTATATTATTTAAAGCTGGACAATTAAGGATGAAATGATGGATGTCTTCGTCCGAATTTGTACCGCACAATTTACATTTTTTATTATTATCAATATTCCAATTTGCAGTTCTATCATTCAAAGGTAGAGTATTTGAACGAGCTTTAAATTTTAATGCAGCACCTTCAAAATTAGTTTTATCAATTAAGTAATTTTCAAGTCCAGGTTTTGATTTTAATGTTTCATAGATGTGGAGACTTGATTTATTTTGTAATTCAATTCTCCATTCATCTATCATTATATAGTTAAGTTTTCTTAAGATTTCAGAAATTGGAAAGTAGACTTCTTTATAATTTGAGAGAGTGGTGAAAATATTTTTGGATTCACAATTACACTTCAAGAGAATATCGTTTATACAAGATAGAAACTTATACCTTAAGTCTTTAAATTCACAATTAAGTTGTAGCATTCCAATAAACTACATTCATTAAAATGATAAACAAATAGCCGGCAGGCGTGTGTACAGAGGGGGCTTATCAATGATGGAGGCATAAAAATGGGGGCGTAGGGTAACATTTTACCAGGGAGATGTAAAATAATTATTTAACAAACATTTAACTGGTTGGTTTTACTGCGTTCGCGTACAATTTATCATTTGGATTTTTATAAGTTATATGTAGGTTATGTTAAATTTTATTTATCAGTGACAACTCTAGGAAATTTACAGCAATTAGTTCTGTATGCCTAAAATAGTAAAATGCTCTAAATAAAAACGTCGGAGCTTCTTTTTTGTATTTCTGGCTGTTGAATGTTTTGTTATCACCCCCTAACTCTGCAACGATGATATCCATAATGCATCGTATTTCCATTTCACCGTTGTTGATATACTACTAGCTAGAGTAGGTTATTAAAATAATACAATATAACCAAATCTAATATATGGGGGAAAGCTAGCTAGCTTATTTTCACAATGAGTGTACCACAGACTCTTTTCCTTGGCGTATTTTCCCCAGGCCTAGTTAACTCTTAGTTTACTAGAGCTGCTGCAGTAGCTATATACTGCATATTCGATATATACAATTACAATATGCCTATAGCCTAGCTAGCTAGAAGTCATCGAATTTACTATCTACCTGGGCCTACTGTAACTAGGCCTACATCCCATTTTTTATTTTTTTTTTATGGTGAGTCAACAAAACCCGTAGCCAAAAAATCAACAATGATGATTGAAAATGAATGAAATCTGATCCATCCATGTGATGCATGCATGCAGCGCACATAAACACAGGCACGCTTTGGGCGAATTTTTTTGGATCATTCCATATACTGTATATAATAGGGAGCCACATGTATTCTACATTTTTATTAAATCGTAATTTGTGGATTTTACTTACTCGTTTTAAATTTAATATACTGCGGGCCCAATTTAATATATACTTATTTATTTCCAAGTACATTAATATTATTTAAAGCACTTTCAAATTAATAACAGCACATTTTGTGTGATTCACTTATTAATGGAACATACAAAAGGTAAAGAAATAGCAGAGGGGATAAACAAGGCAGAACAGCCTGGGTGGGTTTTTATGCTTGCTAGAAAAACAACGTCTAGTAAAATACAGCACCAAATTTTCATTCGCGAAAACTATGAACTAAATCATCATAGGGAATTTAATGTACATATACCGACTGAAAAAAAACCAAATTGTACACTAATTATTGAAGTCAAGATGCTCCTGCGATCGTAAACGTATGCTATCGTCGTCTTGTAAAAAGAGGGACAGTCCCTTTTCGCTTGGTAATACGATGCAGTTTGTATACACGCGTCGTCGTATACGGATCATATACGGATCGTATAATTAGGAAATTGTTTATAAATGATCGTATACGGTTCGTATATGTTTATTATGCGGGCAGGAACTTCCGAATTGACGTATACGTTTCGTATACGAAGTGGACTTCCTATACGAAACATATACGAAACGTATGTAAATCGTATACGTTCGTATACGGTTTTTTTGCAAAGGGGAACCGAAGATTCCTAAGCCTGCGCCGTTTGTTCTCGGTGCGGCCTTTCCAGTGCCTACTCAACAGTTTGAACACTATATTACGGCGCCCGTCATTCCGGACGCCGCTAAGGGACGGGTCCGCGAAGAAGACCAAGGCTTAGACGCAAGTAAGTCAAATTTTCTTAGTGGCGAGCGCGCTAGGTCTGAGGAGGTTCTGTCAACTGTTGACAGAGCGACCCGCGAGACGATTCGAGCTACGTCGATGGCGGGATATCTTCTTTCCTTTCTGGCGGATCCAGAACACCCGCCTCATAATGATCCGGATATCGTTAATTTGCTGCAGCAAATCATGGGCTTGGTGGCCGATCAGCAAACAGCTATATCGCTCACGGCATCCGCGGCTCGCCGCGTGAACGTGCTTCAGTCTACGGACATCGCTCAGGCCGATTTCCGACGCTTCACGTCTGTCGACTCCTTCGGCGCCCGTGATCTATTCTTCGGGTCATTCTCACATAGAGAAGACAATTGGGCGCGGGAGAGGGAAGCTCGTCGCGAGACTCGAGCTAAGTTTCCAGCTAAACGTCAGGCGAGTCGACAACGCTCTAGATCAAGGTCGACACGACCGCCTCCTCCTCTCCCCGCGGTACTGCCGCGTGCACCCGCACCCGTTCCCCCTACACCGGCTCAGCCTGCCTTTCAGGCTTCGACCTCCTACCCACAGAATAACAATCCCTACCGTGGTGGTGGAAGAAGAAGCGCCCGTCGAAGCTCGGGTAATGCGAGGCGCCGGTGACGCCCTCGGGGCGCCCGTCCTCACAGCGATGGTGGGGGGTCGCCTACTACGGTATGCGCGGGTTTGGGAGACCCTTACAACAGACAAATGGGTTCTCTCTACCGTGACGCACGGGTACGCCATAGAGTTAACGAGTCCGCCGCTGTGCGGCGGTCCTCGACCAACAAGGGTTCCATCCGAACCCGTAAAGAAACAGGCGCTCATGGAGGGCCTTTCTGGACTTCTCCGCAAAGGAGCTGTGGTGCCGGTAAACGAACTCTATGCGTCTCCGGGACACGAGTCCACCGATTGGCGACCCATATTAAATCTGTGAAGTCTGAACAAACGGTTCATCCGTCCCCGCAGGTTCAGAATGGAGACAATACCATCCATCCTGCTGGGGTTGCGGCGAGGTGACTGGGCGGCGTCAATAGACTTGAAAGACGCGTACTTTCATGTGCCTATTGCGGAGCAAGACCAACGTTGGTTGCGCTTCCGGATTCACGATCGTGTTTACCAAATCGTCGCGTTGCCGTTCGGGCTGTCCAGCCCCACGTGTGTTCACACGTCTAGTCAGGACGCTTGCGGCATTCTTCCATCAGAACGGCATATGCATCTTCATGTACCTGGACGATTGGTTGATCGTGGCCCAGTCTCGGGACCTGCTACAAAACCATCTTGCGCAGGTCCTCCTCTTAACGGAACAGGCAGGGTTTATCATAAACCTAGAGAAGTCGTGCCTTCTGCCGACACAGACTCCGGTTTACCTCGGTGCAGAAATCGATCTTGTGACGGGCTTGATTCGCCCCTCACAGGAGAGGGTACAAGAAGCACGACTATCAGTGCAGTACCTAGTCACTTGTCCTGCGCCAACGGCTTACGACTGGCTACAGACCCTTGGGTACCTGGCCAGTTTCGTTGCCTTGGTTCCGTTTTGCCGGCTCAGAATGCGGCCTCTACAACTGCATCTGCTGGCCTTGTTCCATCCAAATTCAGACTCTCTGCAAAAAGTGGTTTTGTCAAATGCGTTCATCCGAACGCATCTCGACTGGTGGCTCGCAGAGGGCAGGTTGACTGGGCAGACCTATTCAAAGGTCCATTCTGGACATCCGTATAGATACGGATGCTTCCGAAATAGGCTGGGGCGGTTATTTACCGTCCTCAGAAAGTCGCGTCTCCGGCGTTTGGTCGCCCGTAGAGACGTGCGCCCACATCAACCTTCTAGAGTTGTGTGCAGTCGAGCGCACTCTGAAAGCACTCCTGCCCCGCCTGGCGAACCAGCACGTTTTGGTACATTCCGACAACACCACGGTCGTGGCTTATATCAATCGGCAAGGAGGCACAAGGTCCCCAACGCTGTGTTGCCACACGTGGTCTCTACTGATGTGGTACATCAGCCACAACATCACTTTGACAGCGGCCCACATAGCTAGCAGGCCGACTGAATGTTGTTGCGGACAGTCTGTCCCGACCGGGACTGCGTCCGACGGAATGGCGCCAACTGTTGCCGGCCAAATATTTGACCACTTTGGGCGTCCCCTTGTAAACCTGTTTGCGTCGTCAGTCAACACGCAGTTCCCGACGTATTGCAGTCGCGTCAGGGATGCTCAGGCGTGGATGGTGGATGCGCTGTCCATTCCGTGGAACGGTCTATGCGCGAATGCATTCCCGCCGATTTTGATCATTCCGATCGTCCTGACGCACATTCAGCGCCATCATTGCCGAGTCCAGCCGTGGTTTCCGCTGATCAACAGTCTGCTCTACGATCAGCCCCTCCGTCTTCCGGTACTTTTTTTTTATTACATCATCATCATTTGCGTGGATAACCCGAGTGACGAGTCCAAATCTAGTTATTATTATTATTATTTTTCTTTCTGTACACTATTTTCTGTAACAATTATCTCAAAAAGTTAAATGTCAATGATCACAACAATTTCATAATATCTTTCAAACAACTAACTAAACTTAATCTTAGTAAGCTTTTCAGCGTAATCACTCTTCTGTGACGTCATTTATACACCATTTTGTAAAATCACATTATATCAATCATATCTCCATAACTTGTCATAAAATATCAATAAAATTCATTATAAGTAAACTTCAGGTGAAGGGTAAAAATATTAGCAAAAAAAAACAAACCTATGCGTTCCAAGGTCATGAGCATGAAATTTCACACTAAAAATTTAAAAAGAGAGCATGAATGTTTTGTATAAATCTTATTCTGCTCACAATCCTTAGTACATTCACTGAATTTGAGTCCGTTCCGACCTAAAATAACGCTATACGAGCACATTAAAAATGACAAAATGCGCATTTTTAAAATGAAAATAATGCTTCAGGATGCACGATGACGCCCAATTGTTTTAACTTATTCTGGAAGCCATTGAGTTGTAGATATACTGGGGTAGCACTAACATTTCATTTTGTTAGCCTATTTGGCGAAAGTCAAAATATTTTTTTTAGTCAAATCAGTTTATCTATAGCCAAAATGGCTAAAGTCCAATTTTGTTATTTAGCCAAATCAATCGGTCATTAGCCAAAATTAAAAATTGTAGTTCATATAATGGTAAAAACATTTTAGTTAATTTATCTATGTCAATAGGTCTATTATACACTGTTCCCTGAACGTTTTTGTAAGGTATTTGGGGAGAGAGAGCCATGCCTAAATCACTGTATATATGATTTTAAAAAATAATTGTTGTTGTATTATATGATCAAAACAATTGTTCAAATTGTTTTGAATCATACAGCATTCATACAGTTATCAATTTAATAAGAAACATTTTACAGTTTTCTGAAATCCCCTGAACGCTATGTTATTTTTGTTTTTTTTACGCTTGGCTGGTGGCTTCCATACGACGCGAAAATCGTGTCCTAAGACTTTCACGATCACCCACCGTCACAGCCGCGCAGCGGGTGAATGTTTTTAAATTGGATATGTTCAAGGGGTGCGAAAGTGCAGTAGCGCAGGCTTAGGCCTACAGTACGCCTACAAAATTATGTACGACGGTACGTCGTATATGCTAAAAATATTTCTAGCAAATGAACACTCGTATCGTATCGAAAAAGTGTTTCTGTCGGGGGAGAAATTTATACCATCTCGGCCCGATTATTTATTACCCAACACAGAAGCCGGCGACCGGCCTTGCTGTTTATATAGTCCACAATAAATGCACGTGTGTGTTTAGCTAAATCCCCGTTAGACTCTACCATTTCCCGAATGTTGTTTTTATAATAAGGGTCAAATATGAAACTACATTATTGGAGCCTAAAATGCATAATGCATAATTATTGATTTCGATAAGATCATTCATTGAAGATAATATGTTTCTTTTGAATCTGAAAAGTACACCCCTATCGAAAAATAGACAATCCCGGTAAATAGCCGACCGTCGGCTGTCGAGTCGTCGATCGTTTGTGCAGCGCAACGCGTGATAGTTTGGGTAGACTCTATCATCCATGTGTCGTGTAATGTCTGTCTCTCTGTGCAGTATACCTCCATCATATTGAAATAACAAAGAGACGCCTGGTACAACGAAACAAGTTGACGAAAATGGAGCTTGAAGTAAACAACATTATAACGAACAAAATAAAGATCGACAAATGGACCTTTTAGTTGGACTTTATGCTTTCGCCAAAATGATTATTTGATTATCTATTTTATCATATGTCATCGCCAAAATGGCTAAAATAGCCGTTTTATTTTTCGCCAATCTGAAAATGTTTTCGCCCATGGCGACTTGCCGATCGGCCAGTGCGAGCCCAGATATAAATTCATGTAAACATTTGACGTAAAAAATGTTGTGACGTCATCAAATGGCCACTTGAATTTAAAAATTAGGATTAATTAATTAATTAATTATTTTTTGTAGGTTTAACATTAAAAAGCGCACATCTCCATTATTTGAGCCCGATTTGTGCTCAAATTTCAGTGTGTACTTGTTCAATTAATTGTCTTTCTCATGAGTTGCCAGCGTTTGATTTTGATGACGTTATCACGCGTAAAATAACGTAGGTCATGTATTTTCACCTTCAGTGTATATTTTAATATCTCGCAGCTCTTGGCGAAATCAAATATATAAAGATTGCGGTACACCACGTGTATTAGTTCTGAAAAGAACTGTTGAGTTTCTTGACGTTTCGATCAATATGCTTTGATCGTCCTCAGGATTGAGAATGTCACTATAGATATGAATTCATATTCAAATTGTGCCTATCGGATGTTGTGACATTATCATGGCCAGTTGAAGTTAAAAAGTAGTTTTTTCATTTCTATAATAAGCCATACAAATATCAAAGAGCACGCACTGCGCTTCTACGTGCCAAATTTTCTTCAAATTCTTATATTTATTTGCTCAGTTCATTATCTTTCGATATTGTCATCTTCAAGTTTATTTTGATAATGGCATCATACCAAAAAATTAGAACATGATGTGTGTCCCGTAATTTCACCAATGCTACACTGTATATAGATATACAGTATATACTCTACATTATATGGCATCTAATATGCACAACTCGGCACTATAAGCATGGCATACATCAACATTTTCCGGCCGTATGTTAACGTACGTTCGTGTTTAAAAAAAATTAATTTCAGTAAAATTATAAAAATGATCACCTATAATTGGTCAAAGTGAGAAATTAAATTCTAGTTGTATATTATATGTCTATCTAGCAAAATTTA